>NW_003314263.1:2577254-2598734 GCF_000143415.4 Selaginella moellendorffii
GGGTTCCTATGGACACGTGGCATGGACACGTGGTATGTGACACGTGGCATCTGTCACGTGGCACAAAGAGGGTTTAGGTTCCGCTTCGTGGTGTTATCCTATGGTAAATCACCATAGGATAAAGGGTCAAAACCACGTGCGCTACATTTGGTATCAGAGGATGAGTCTCAGCGAGTACTATTCAATGAGATTGGGCAACTAGTCTCGTTGCATACGCAGAGATGAAAACGATGATCCGAGTGGGTACACGTTTAGGTGCAATGATTTCGCAATCGTTCCTTGGGTATGGATATTGTTACCTTGTTGTACCTTATGATGTGAGCTTGCGTTTGGGCTCATAGGATGGTTTGGAGATGTTCTGTTTGCACGAGTTTGAGCTTGAGCTTGTGAGTGAGGCACATTAGCAACTCGAGGTTACACTTTGAGTTGGCAGGATTAATGTTAGCCTATCGTTGGTTCCATAAGTTGTTCTAGTGGTTCCGTGAGTTGTTCCTTGTACCATGGGTGAAAAGCAAACCTCCCTGGGTTTGCTGTGAGTGGCAAATAGGCTGGTCCATAGCTGTTTAGCACGGCACTAGTGGATCCTTCCTAGGCATGATTATGATTGGATCAATCAAGACTGTAGGGAATAGTCTATTGGTTCAAGTAATCATTGCCGTGCTCTCTCATAAACTTTTCTTTGATTGAACTGAAGGCAGTGTGAAAGCAAGTTTGAGGTTTGGTCAAAGATGAGACCGAAAAGAGAGTCGTCAGGGACGAAGGATCAAATACGTAAATCATTTTCTCTTCTTGGAGAGATGATTTGCAACGATGTGTTAACTCATTGCTTGTGTTTACATTATGCAATCAAGAGTCCCTACCTTGATGCATGTTGGAAATGATGGTCTTACAAATGGTGAGTTGTGGGATGGATAGCGGTGAAACGTTATACCATTTTGTCTAAGCTTGCTATGGAAGACTGGGGTTGCAATGCTCAATTCTTTTCCAGGGAACCTTGCTATTGCTCCTTGAGTAGCTTAGTGTTGGAATAGTTTTGAGATTGGTCGGAAAGAGAGTGGCATAAGCTTGTCTGTGTTATGAACAAAAGTTAGTGGTGTTGGGTGTCGTAAATCTCTATTGGTGGAGTGTGGCATTTATGTTGCATTTTGTCGAATCGAGTTGGCATTTGATACTCACATAAACGTTTAAAGTAATGACATAAGCCTTGCTCATTGCGTTACTCAATTGATGATCAAGTCATTGTGATTTATATCATATCCATGTGATAATGAGCAATGTGTTTACGAAGTTGCTTGGGTAAATGATGATCAACCCCAAAGTGGTTGATGGAGAAGCTAGTCTACTTGCACGAAGTAGCATTGTAGTAGCCTTGACTGGATTCTCAATGGTGGTCCATTATGCTAAGCTTATGTTGGTACCTTGTTTCCTTGAGGGTTTGCCCATAAGGTGTTGGAAAAGGGTTATAGCATTCATTTGTTATAGCTCATCGGTTGATCCATTAGCACTTGGAATAAATTATTGGATGGAGAAGGTGTGTAGTTGGGGCATTGACATCACTAGCACTTGTGTTAGTGGAAGTGGCATTGTTATTTCAAGTGATGAGGAATTTTCCTTGGACCTTGATTTTTCATGTCATTTATCTTGTTAGTGTTTTGGCTTCACATTGGATCTTGAAGGTGATTGAAGAAGAGTGTTAGTGCAATGTGGATATCCAAAGATGTGGTCTTAGTGATCAAGCTTTGGATGTTCATTTTGCACTTTGCGGATGACGGTGTTGGATATCGGTTAAATGGGCAAAGATGTTCGATGCTTAAGCATATTTTTGGATCATGAGAATTTTTGTTGAGGTGAACCTATGTGGAGTTGTTAGTAGGAGGAAGTTGGTTGAGTCTTGAAAGTTTGCAATTCTGGATTGAGAGTCATTCTTTCTCTAGGATGGAAAATTTTCCACAAATTTTCTTAGACTTTTCCAATGGCTGATCTATTGATCACTTTGCTCGAAAACCATTCCATTTTTGAAAGCCAGTACAAACTAGTGAAGGGGTTGAAGTTGACTTCGGTTGGCTTAGATCTTAGTAGGTAGTTTGTATGATGCGGCCCGAAAGGGATGCTAACTTTTGGGGCTAAAGCAATTGAGTTGGATAGAGTCTGGAGTTGGTGTAGAAAAGTGGCTGTTGCGCTTTTCTAAGAAAGGTGACCCTTGTGCCTTTCTTTTATAGCGTTGTGCTTGGTGATAGTTTGCACCTTGCATTTCGTTATACTCTATGAGAGTAGTGAGCTCTCACTGATCTTGACTTGGTCTTGGTGGCCCTGCACCTTGGCTGAGGATGGTGATGTCCAACTTAGTTGTTTGAGGTTGAGATGTTGGTACCCGTACTATAGCTTTGTCTATGAGGAGGTTGTGTACCGATATGAGTCCATCTCATGGTCTTCACTTTAGTTTCGACTGAGTGTTGATCACATAGCTAGCCTCTTCAAGGCATGCTCAGAGCTATTGACTAAATGCATTAGTGAGCTTATTGCGGTTGAGTTGGATTCGAGTGGTCATTTAGTTTGTGCTTGTCTATGAACTTTTATCTCGTACCTGGGGTATTATGTTCATGTTGGACAAGTATGTAACTCGATGACATGAGTTAGTGTTCGGGTCTTGTGAAGGCAAGTTGAAGGGCGATTGTTAGTTGATTTGCAACTAGTGATTACTTGTAGACTTTGTCAAAAAGACAGTTGACACTTGCTTTGCTCGATGATGATTTAGCAGTGGTGGGTTTGCTTGACCGGATCGTGTTGCGGAGGATCGTGTTGTTGGACTTGCATGGTTTTCCATGTTGGCATGTTGACTATACCTCTATTGATATCATTTGGTTACATTTAATCCGTAGTGTTGGATTTCATTGAGTCTTGGACGTGGTGAATCACTCCTTGATGATGTGTTCTCTATAACTGAGTATTGTTAGAGGATTGGTCTCCGATACTAAGTATAGTATCTTCGACTTTGGTTAGCTTGGTTGCTGGAAAGCTCCAAGTGGTGATTCACTCTTGCTTTCTTCTAGCTTTGTCCTGATGTTGATGGCATTAAAGTGATGCCTTGTCATTGATGTTGTTGACATTGAGATTCGAGTGAAATGAGATATCCTTCCAAGGATTGATATTGAGTTTCATTAGTCTTGATGAATATAGTGTTGATGATTTGGCTATAGTTTTGTGTTGTTGGCATTCGTGCATTTGCTAGTTAGCAACTGTGTTGACGTTCAAACGAACTGAGTGGCAAGTTGAGTTAGTTGTGTTCTAGACGAGATTATTTAGTAGAGGGTTGAGCTTTAGCTTTTCCTTGAAAAGTGATTTAGTCGTGGACTATGCTAACTCTACAAGAAGAAGAGTTAGTGATCGATATTAGAATGTTGAGTCCTTGCTGGATTTGAGTTCGGAATATAGCAATCATTAATGATTCTTTTTGAGCTTGTTATGAAGTGAGTTACGTCTTGCTATAGATGGATTCATGGAGGATCGTTTGATGATCACTTGTTAAGCATAACTTCGTTATACTTAGCTTTTGGATTGATGCAGAAATGCTCTTCATTAGCTTTGGCATTATGAAGTTTGGCTTATGGATGTGTTGAGGAAGATATTGTGGGTTGCACCATGATTTCTTCTTTAGCATTGAAGTTAGCTTCTATGAGACTTGTGATCATTATTAGGCAAGACTTAGTTATAGGCTTCTTCGAGCTTTTGGTTCTTGAGTTTTGTGCTTATTGTTCCATTTGTTAGAAGTTGTTGGGGAAGGCATTTTGGCTCATTAGCTTCGATGTTGAAGTTGGTTTTTGCATCTGGCAATCATTGGTGATGATTGACTATCATCTAGGGTAGTTGATTGTCCTTATCACAAGTTTTGCTTGATTATTGTTGGTTTGGAATTATTTGCTATTCTTCGGGATGGTAGATTCTTTCTTCAATGATGATTATACATCACTACATTGATGAGCTGATTGACGATCTTTCATGATAGTTAGTTGTTCTCTTTGATGGCTTTTGGCTTTTCGCAATACCACATATTCTTTGTGGTTTGCTCTGGATTGGTCTCTTGGGTTTGAGACATCAGTAGGATGTTGCTGACACTTGCTTAGGCAACTTGAGTTCCTTGGTGTTATTGGCTGGGATCTATCTGGATTGGCTAGTGCGATGATTGGCATGAACACTATATTTGCTTGCTTTGCAACATTCATTTTGTTATGTTGATTATTGCTTGAGTTAGTTTTGATAGATTAGGATGTTATTTCCTTTGGGTGATACATTCGCGAGCATTTTGCTTGTCAGTCAATGATACTTTGTGTTCTTTGAGTTATCTTTCGTAAGTTGTTTAGCATTCTGTCTGCAATCTTTAATAGTTAAACTTTATCATTGAGTTTACTTAATGATATACTTGCTATTGAATTTTGTTTAATGGTGAATCCTATGTTTACCAATTATGCTGATCTTGGTGGTTCTTATACTATAATACTAGTTTATCGGATGATAACTTACTTGGAATACTTTTGTGTTCTAATCTAAGCTTTATTCACTGATAATTAAATCTCTAAAAATATCATTGTCTATGACTTTGATATTGTCCATCTATTGATCTTTGAGTTTGGGCTAGTAATGGGCAGACTGGCTTCGGCACTTCGTGTGCATGGTGAAATCTCTAGTCATGGGGTAGCTACTGTCGACTGGTCACATAACCCGCCTCTTTGTCGATGTTCCTTATTCCGTTGAAAGGGCGTGACCGTGTAAACAACTCTAAACTGCCTGTTTACAGTAGTCTATCTAAACCTTACTGACGGGTTTGGTTTCTTTGCTTAGGAGGGTTGGGGCCTCTGGCTTTTCTCTCTATGTTCCTACGGGCAGGGGCATATCACACTTTTGTAAGCTGGGTGACTCCCAGAGCAGCAAGGGTGGCTGATTCCGTTGGTCATTTCCTTGTCGGCGACGGCCGGAAGGTGTCTAAGCTGGTAGCGCATCCGCGTTAGACAAAGAGGTTTCCCCCTAACTCATTTAAGTTGGTGCATTTCTCACATAGTGTGAGTACTGTGAACTTTTTATGGAGTTGTTTCCTTGGCGGTATTCTAGACTGGAGTATGCATCGACGAGGACGTCGATTTTCCCAAGGGGGGGAGAGTGTCGCGAATGTGACTTCAGGTATCGAAAGTTACCTGTCGGCCAGTCCTTACGGACACTCTTACCTTACTGCCACGACGGCAGGAGATCGGTATTGCTGGACCCTTTATTAGTCTCTCTTGTTCAAGTGTTAGTAAACTGGGCTTAGCACCTATACTTAGCCAGATGGACATAAGGTAGGAACTCCTATGTGTTTCTAGCTGAGCATACTCGGCCTGGCTTTTAGTTCTCTTTTGCTCTGTCTTGCACTAGCTTGACAAGAACCCTCGCATATTGAGATTAGTCCCTCAATATTGCTACATGATAGCTTACCGTGTCTGCCAAACACCCTCGCTATCATGCCCTTTGTGTTAGTCTCAATTCGTCCCAGATGCTATTTATGGAAAGTGTCCAGATTTGCTCATTTGGCATATCTACGGAATGTAGAGATCGTCCTGAACACAATGGTGTTCGTCCCGTGTCCAAATTCGCAATCTAAGGACATTCCATATTTAGTAAGTTTTGAGCTTGTCCCAGAGACTAACTCCTGATACTAAGGGAGGCTTGGGGTGAAAGCCCAAAGCGTGTGTTCCTCAAGGGGGGGGGGCTATGGGGGGTTCCAAATGTATAGTAGGGATAGTGGGTAGGTCGGGCATGGCCGACCAACCTGAGGCATAGTCTAGCTCCCGCTTGCGTGCTTGTCCTTGTTCTGCGTCCGGCTTGGGTCTAAGCCCAAGTTCCATTCCATGCTAGCTGGTGGAGTACCCATACTCTCACGTTAGGCCACCGGTATGCCGAAATAGCGCCAAACTCCGTTTGGCTCCGTTTTGCGTGTTAGTCCTGGCATTGGGATGTTGGTTGCTTTAGGACTGTTCCAAGTCGCTCCGGGCTCCTGTCCCTTCGCTCCTTGGGCTATATGCTCGGGAGTTGCTCCGTGGTCTGGTTCCATCACTCCTTGGCGTCACGCTTAGGAGTTTGGCACCGTTCCTTCGTTCAGTGGCCCAAGGCCCTGAACCTCGGGTTCCTATGGACACGTGGCATGGACACGTGGTATGTGACACGTGGCATCTGTCACGTGGCACAAAGAGGGTTTAGGTTCCGCTTCGTGGTGTTATCCTATGGTAAATCACCATAGGATAAAGGGTCAAAACCACGTGCGCTACAGTATGGACCTATCCTCGAGGAGTAGCATGTCGAGAGGACATGGCTCTCCACTCAAGTTTATGCGTGAACTTGTGCGCAATGTGGTGGATGGAAAGGGGTCAGTAAGGGAACGACATTGGGATCTTGGGAATAGTATAAAGGTTTCCTTAAAGAGTTGAGGATGTGATCCAGATGAGCGTTTGATGCAACAAATGGGCTAATGTAGTTGTGGTAAACAACTATAGTTGGGATCACGGGAAAGATGTAGACTCTAAAAAAATAAAGATTACCCTCACAAGATTACCCTCATATAGTTGAGGTTGGTGCTCATAAATTTGAGATTGGAATTGATAACCATGGGAGGTTAAATATGGAAGAGGACACAAGTCCTTGAAATGGTAGCTGGGGCTACCTCTAATAAATGCTGGAGTTGGGGGTGTACTTAGAGGATGAGTTGGTATTCTCATCACATAAACAAGTGGTCATAAGGGGTAAAAAGTTACCCCAAGAGAACAAAATCAAGTGTTGGAGTAACACTTGCAAAGATGGTCCTTGTAAGTAGAACATGAATATAATAAGTTGTATTCCAATGAGCTAAAACCTCAAAAGTAGGACCTCACAGGTCATCAGATTAACAAAGTCTAAAAAAGATGACTTAAATAGAGTCAAGGAATAATCCTAAGGGATTGATGGAAGCATTTGGACTGAGGTGTTTGAACCCTACGAAGGATGGGGGGATTATAGGATCCAAGTATGAGAATAGTGGGTATTTCATCGATGGCAGAATGTGCCATACTAAAGTTGTGGGAAAGGTGTTCCCCAAAAGAAAGCAACTTTGGCATAAAGTTACTATGGTGTAGTGCTAATTGATAGTTGGTATGAGAAACGACTGCTTTGGTCTTAGCAAAGACCTCAACACAAGAGGGAAGTGTCGTAAAGGTGGGCTTGTAGAGCCGATGGTGTGAAGACACCGAATGTGCCAAGGCAAGTTGCCTTGAGGTCAAATTAGTGGGTTCATAAGAACCCTTTCCCAAAGGAATCCTAATGGAAATGGGAATGGCATAGCCTAAGCTGGAAAGTATGTGATTAGAGTGTGGTGACCCAAATAATGATAGAGGTGTGGAAGCACCAACAATGAGTTGTAGAACTTGACAACTATGAAATAACTAAGCAAAAGGTGCAAAATAATTGGTTAAACTGGTAGAAGGTAACTACCTAAGACTTTTTATTGGGATAAAGAAGTTAGATATACCCTTATGAGGGAGAAATTTCTTATGTTGTGATATAATAAATCAATGTCGTAAAGGGAATGCTCATTGCCAAAAAAGCCATCATTGGGACACCCAAACACTCTAGAACACCAGGAGGGGGTGTTTGGTGTTGTGAAGGCAATAGATAATGCCCAAGGGATAAAGTCTTTAGCGAATGATGGATAATCCAAATGTCCAAGGTTGCGGAGACAGGAGAAGTCTGTCTACCCAAATTAGACAAAGCCAAAAAGGGATTTTGGCAAGATTAGTGATGGGCATATAAAAGCCCATAAGTAGCAATGGTAATCCCAGTATATAGGATTATAAAGTGAGCAAACCTAGATTGAGGAACCACTTCCTAGGTTGTTAGGTACGTTCATCCCTATAAATATTCGCCAAAGCATGGTAGAAAGTGCAAAGCTATCTTCCTAGTTTGAAAGAGAATGACCGAAGGAAATGTATGAGGCCAAAAGGCAAGTAGTAAAGGGATAGACCCGAACCATAGGAATTGACAGGCATAACCAAGGGTGGTTATGCAAATTAGGAGTGGAGAATTAAGTGGGTACTCAAGCATGTTGTCACTAGCAATCGTGATGCCATGGAGAGTCTAAAGTATGGAATTGTCTATGATAGACTATATGGCAATTAGAAAGCTTGCGAAAGGAGAAGCCTTAGCAAATTAAGGGATAGAGTTCCTTCAAAAAGTTCCCAAAGACAATTCTAAGTAGCTTGATACCTAGAAAGCCAAATGTAAATGGTTCATAGAACGCACGAAATCAAAGTGGCACAACAAAAGCGTGGTCTTGAAGCTTGCCATGAGGCGAGGCTATCAAGGTTGGGGAAGTAGTTTCCGAGTGTTCAAAGAGAGGGCTTTGAATGAAAGTCAATGGTTGAGGACTTTCATGCTTATGCATGAACCATGTTACGGTGGCCGGATGACTTGCTAAGTGAGATTGGCAAGTCGGGGGAACAAATACCTTAGTTGAAGGTGCTAACTTCAAAAAGGGTGGCCCATGGGGCCAAGTATGGAAGAGTTCATGCATGATCATAAACATGTCAAGTGAGAAGACTTGGCAATATGGAGGAACTAAATTTCTAAGTTGTGATCTATAGCGCGTTTTAAGTATATGTTGGTGCATCGGCATGGGGAGTCACGCTAAGCATCTTGTGTGATGCCATCCGTAGATGCATATATGGAGGTTGGGTTCGAGTTCCGACCCTCTAGTGCTTGGGTTCAAGTCCCAACTCACTAGGGCATGGTGATGGTTTGGAATATGAGGACACTTATTTTTTGATGATCATGGACTCTTAGTAAGGAGACTAACTTGGGCACACCGCCAAGTGAGGAGATGCCCCGGAGTCATAATACACGGTTAGATTGCTTAATATGAAAGCTCAGGATATCTAACTTAAACACTTTGGTGCAAAGGGCACCAAGGACGTGGTGAATGAGATGGGGACACTCAGTCTCAATTGCTATGGACCCTTGGCCGGAAGGGCTGGTTTGGGCGCACCGCCAAGTGTGGGGGATGCCCCCGAGGTCATGGTTAACAACTTAAAAGTCTAGGAGACCAGTACTTATAGGCAAACTTGTTAAGGTGCCGAGGTTAAATCATTAGGTGATCTTATGGCTAAAAACAAAGATAAGGTCCTTGTGAGGTTAAAGAATAAGGTTCCTAGTTCAAAGTGTTGATTTGAACTATTGATGATGGTGTGGCTTGGGCAAGGGGACCAAGTGGGAAGAACACCTAAGGGAAATGATCTGTGTCAAAGCGATGGCATAGTGAGTCTGAGGAGAGTAGTCTTTATAAGAGAAAGAGACCCATAAGAGGGTCACAAAGTTGGGCCGTGGATAAAGCCCATAGCAGAAAATGCTTTCACCCAATTGCCTATATTAGTATTCGGACTTGGACTCGGACTCGGTCTCGGACTCGGTCTTGGTCTCGCTCTCGGTCCCGGTTTCATCATGGACTCCATCTCGGGCTCCATCTTGGGTCCATCTCGGACTCTATCTTGGATCCATCTCGGACTCCATCTCGGATCCATCTCGGACTCCATCTCAGTCCATCTTGAGTCCATCTCGGACTCCATCTCGAGTCCATCTCGGACTCCATCTCAGACTCTATCTCGAGTCCATCTCGGACTCCATCTCGAACTCCATCTCAGGTCCTTCTTGGACTCCATCTCGAACTCTATTTCGGACTCCATCTTGGACTCCATCTTGTACTCCATCTCAGACTCCATCTCAAACTCTTCCAAGTGCCATATGTTGGTCCTCTTGTGTCCCTTTTCTAGAGACTCATTTATTGCTTGCTTTGTGCTTGTTCCTTGAGTACTTCGTAGGGAGTTCCACTCCCGCTCTTTACCTTTCAAGTTGGAGCTTTTAGTCCAAACATGTTATGCTTGTTTGGATTTTGCTTCGGCCACTACCATGTAGCACCCTTCCGGCTCCACTTTGGGGCCTAGGATTTTGTGTCTCACAACTCCACCACCCATAGACAAAGTTCAATGTCCTCATCGAACGATAAACTATTTTATAAAGTAATACCAACTTATATTACCCTTACCATCCTTGGCCCCCACCAATATTCGTCAATGGTTTGATACTGAAGGCTCACCATGCTTAGCCTATCCTCTAAGGAACATAGTCTCTCCAACTTAGAGGCTCATTCGACCATTTGTGGTTGTTCTCTCTTTTTATTGGTTTGGTTCTCACTAAATCTATTAAAGACACCTCCTTTATCTCAATCCTACTATTCATTCTTGAGTAGTCTTAGTTTCCATCGATATAACCTTTGCCCTTTAGAACTTTTAGATTTGACTTCTTAGAGTTAATTTTCTATGTGTCTCTGACACCTTACATTACACATATAGTGCAACTCCACTTCCTCATCCTAGGAAGTTTTTTACTTGAGGGCACCATCATCTTCTCTCCAATTTCATACCGCCTTTGGCATTAAGTTCCCGTTATCATAATTTGTGCTAGTGCTATCCACAGCCCTATCATTTGGCTACCTTACCACTCCCTCCCTTGGAGCTTCCATTTTCGCTATATCGGAGTAATTGAGAATTCATCCTTGGAAAGACATTGTCTTTCCCACAATCCGTTAGCACCCCACACATTAGTGTTCTTGGCCTAACTTTGCCATTTGGATTCTTTCCCATGATTCCCATGGCTCTTTTCTTAGCTACTAATCTTTTGCTCCTATCCTTGATTGTTGCACCTAGCAACATAGGATCACTACCTCCATTCTCGAGGTATCCTTTCGGTTCCATAGCAAAGACTTTACTTTGCCAAGTCCAATGGGTGTTCACCTGTAGTTCGAAAAATATAATAGGGAGAGTGTGGGCGTTGGATCCTAGTGGAGCTAGTTTAGCCAGGAAAGGCCAGTTTGGCCCAGGAAGGCTGTGCCTAAGTGTTAGGTGATGGGATAACCACTGGGATGTCCAAGGCTAGAGTGAATATGGACCGAGTTTAATGAAGTGTTCAAGAGTAGGCTCTAGTTCCCCCAGGAGATCGAATGGTTGATGCTCCCAGTCCAAGTGTGGGTGGCATTACCTACTTGGATATTAGGCGTGGCTCAACGGAATCTCACTCTAAGCCCATGGCTAGAGCACCCAAAGGCGGAAGGCGGGGAGAGTACTCATGAGGCCCACATAGAGCCACAGTGTTCCGAAATGTTGTCCCAAAGTCCCAGACTGTGGAAAGAAAGAGGAGTAGCCCTCTGGTGTGGTGACCAAGGACACAGTCGCATGGTGAGTAAATCCTAGAGGACCATGGGATTTAGTGGTTAGGCCTATGGGCCTTGATCCAGTGGCAATGTTGGCAAACACAGCCATGGACAGAAAGGGACTTGGTGGGGACTGAAAAAGAGATATTGGGGAAGGCTATTCCCTATGTTTACGGGCATCTTAAGGATGCTAAGGAGTGGATTTGGGATGACCACTCATGAACAGATGGCCCAGTCTTGGAGAGACGGGATTGCAATGCAAGTGGTGTTGGACCACTGATGTGACCAAGGTGAATGGGCATGGCCTAGCGTAACGGGCTGATATGTCGGTGGTACTTTGGGGTGTCGGTCATGGGATCGGACACGTGGAGCACTTGGACCAAGTGCAAAGGTTGAGTGGCATGGATGCCATCCTTGGAGTTAGCAAGCCCCAAGTCCTGAATTGGACTTATGGAGGTTGTGAGTGAGACTCCTCCTAGTGGTCGGAGAGGTGTTAAGTGACTAAAGTAAAATGGAAAAATTAATCATTTACATTAAGTTCCACTTCGTGGTTTTTCTATGGTAAATCAAAGATAAAAGGTGAAAACTACATTTAGTATCAGAGGATGAGTCTCAGCAAGTACTATCCAATAAAATTGAGCAACTAATCTTGTTGCATATGCAAAAATGAAAACAATGATCCAAATGGATACACATTTAGGTGCTAAGACATTGCATTTGTTCCTTAAGTATGGATTTTGGTTACCTTTTTATACTATGTTGTATGAGCTTGTGCTTGGGCTCATGTGTGAGCTATATTAGCAAATTAGGTTACACTTTTAGTTGACAAGATTACCATGAGTGGTTCCATATACCATAAGTAAAGGTAAACCTCCCATAAGTTTGCTATGAGTAGTGAATAGGCTGATCTGTAGCTATTTAGTACAACAATAGTGGATCCTTCTTAGGTATGATTATGAATGGATCAATCAAAACTATAAGGATTAATCTATTGGTTTAAGTAGTCAATGCTATGCTCTTTTATAAACTTTCCTTGGATTAAACTGAAGGCAATGCAAATGTAGGCTTGAGGTTTAGTCAAGATGAGACTAAAAAGAGAGTTATTAGGGACGAAAGATCAAACATGTAAATCATTTTCTCTTCTTGGAGAGATAATTTGGCAATAAAATGTGATTTTATTGCTTGTGTTCACATCATGCAATCAAGAGTCCCTATCTTGATGCATATTGAAAATGATAGTGTTACAAGTGGTGAGTCTTGGGATGGATAATAGTGGAGCATTAAACCATTTTATCTAAGCTTGCTATTGAAAACTTGGATTAAAATGCTTAATTCTTTTTCTAGGAATCTTGCTATTACTTCTTGAGTAGCATGGTGTTAGATTAGTGTTAAGTTTTCTTGAATAGGGAGTGGTGTGAACTTATCCATGTTATGAACAAAAGCTAATAGTGTTGGGTGTTGTAAATTGTAAGGAACCAACTCCCCGAGGTGTCATAGACTAAAGGATCCCCAAAGCACGACCAAAATGATAAAGAGTTTATCGGATGGGACCAAGTCTGAGATCGAGTCCAAGACCGACTTTGAGACCAAGTTCGAGACAGAGTCCAGGATCAAGTCTAAGGCCAACTCCAAGACCGAGTTCGAGATTGAGTTCGAGACTAAGTCCGAGATCCGAGATCAAGTCCAAGACCGAGTCCAAGGTTGAGTCTGAGACAGAGTCTGAGATCAGGTCTGAGATCGGGTCCGAGATCGAGTCCAAGATTAAGTCCAAGACTGACTCTAAATACTAATACAAATCATGGGGTTCCAAAGCATATGTCCAAAGCATATGTCTCATAGGGGGGGAGGGGGTTGCAGGGGGTTCCAAAAGTATAGTAGGGATAGTGAGGTCCAAAAACCAATCTTGAAGGAACTCTCTATAGTGCTTCCAAATTGACTCAAGGTTGAGACTGGGGCTTAGGGGCCTTGGTTGGGAGTGAGCACGGACTCGGGTGGTGCTAAAGGGGCCACCTAAGGAAGTGATCAAGAGTAACTCCCACTCCCGTAAGGGAAGTTGACTATAATGCTTCTGACTCATATGGAGTGGTGCCCTACTTGAGTATCTTGTGGCTTATTAGTCCTTGCCCTTCTTATAGGCTTGGGCCTTCCCTTTGGGATGGAAGTGGGGGAGTAAAAATACCTATATCGGGCCGTTAGGCTACAATGTTTCCCTTCGATGTCCTAAAGGAAGTGCTGCACCCAAGGCTTAGAATTTAGAGGGTCTCATGATTAAGTTTTGTTGTATTAAGGGATGTTAGAAACTTAGAGGTTTGGTGTGCTTGGATGTTTGTGCTTACGGGGAGTGTAGCCAAACTTTAAGTCCAGTTTAACCCGAGAAGGGGGATTGGGAGAGATTTAGGGAATCTATGAATGGATGGCTAACACTCCATTGTTCATGTAGTGAATAGCTAAAACCAAATAGGATTAAATAGGAGCTTGTACAATAGGTGGGAACCTTGGCAAGGGAACTTAACTACGGCCAAGATAGTGTTGGTCGGATAAATGAGCTAAGCTGGCAAATTGAAAGGGAAAAATTTATAGCTTACATAAATTTCTAACCATGGGGTGTGGTATTTATGTTGTATTTTATTGAATTAAGTTGGCATTTAATACTTATATAAACTTTTATAATAGTGACAAAGGCATTACTTGTGGTGTTGCTTGATTAATAATCAAGTTATTGTGATTTTCATATCATATCTTAGTGATCGTGACCATGTGTTTACGAATTTTCTTAGTAAATAATGATTAACCCCAAAGTGGTTGATAATGAAACTAGTATACTTATAAATAGTAATATTAAAATAGCTTTGACTTGGTTCTCAATAGTGCTAAGTTTGAGTTGGTATCTTAGTTTTTGAGAGTTTGCTCATTGAGGTGTTAGAAAAGTTTATGGCATTTATTTATTATAGTTTGTTGATAAATCCATTAGCACTTGGAGTAAATTATTAGATGAAAAAGATGTGTAACTAAGGTATTAACTTTGCTAGCACTTTTCCTAGTGGAAGTGGCATTGTTATATTGAGTGATGAGGAACTTTCTTTAAAATTTAATTTTCTATATCATTTTTTATTAGAGTTTTGGCTTCATACTAGATCTTGAAGGTGATTGAAGAAGAGTGTTAGTGCAATATGGATATCTAAAAATATAGTCTTCGTGATTGAGTCTTGGATGTTCATTTTGCATTTTGTAGATGTTAGTGTTGGATTCGGAAATATAGGCATCATATTCAATGCTTAAATATATTGTTGGGTCATAAGAATTTGTGTTGAGGTGAACCTTTGTGAAGTTATAAGTAGAAAAAAGTTGGTTAAGTTTTGAAAATTTGTATTCCTAGACTAAGAATAATTCTTTCTCTAAAATGAAAATTTTCTAAATTTTTTTAAAAACTTTTCCAATAGTTGGTCTGTTGATTATTTTCCCTAAAAACCATTCCATTTTTGTAAGCTAATATAAACTAGTGCAAGGGTTGAAGTTTATTTTAATTGGCTTAAACTATAATAGATAGTTTGTATGGTGCAACCTAAAAGGGATGTTAACTTTTGGGGCTAAACCAATTAAGTTGGATAAAGTCTAAAGTTAGTGTAGAAAAGTGGTTGTTGCACTTTTATAAAAAAGTGACTTTTATACTTTTTTTTTAGTGTTATACTTGATGGCAAGTGTAATCTCCTGAATTTGGATTTCCTAAAAGGTTATACAGCCAAGTATTATTCAAACCCAAGGATGCTTAACCCTAAGTATCCCAAAACCCTTAACCGATTGGAAAAGGGAGTGCACTTTTTTTTATATGCCCTTTCCCTTTATATTTGATCCCTTATGAATCGTCTTTCAAGTTGTTCTCTTTGGTTGCTTACAATAGATTACACCTTACATTTTGTTAAACTTTATGAGAGTAGTGAGCTCTCATAGATCTTAACTTGGTCTTGGTAGCCTCATACCTTGGATGAGGATAGTAATGTCTAACTTAGTTGTTTGAGGTGTTAGTACCATACTATAATTTTGCCTATTAGGAGGTTGTGTACTATATAAATCCATCTCATGGTCTTCACTTTAATTTTGGCTAAGTGTTGATCATATATAGCCAACTTCTTCAAGGTTATGCTTAGAGCTATTGGTTAAATGTGATGGTAAAATTTCTACTGTTCGATTGGATTCGAGTAGTCATTTAGTCCATGCATGTTTATGTTCCTATATCTTACACCTAGACAAGTATATGACTTTGATGCATGAGTTAGTGTTTAAATCTTGTGAAAGACAAGTTAAAGAGTGATTATTGGTTGCTTTGCAACTAATGATTGTTTGTAGACTTCATCAAGAACTTTTAACACTTGCTTTGCTAGATAAAGATTTATTAGTGATGGGCTTGTTTACCAGATGATGTTGTGGAGGATCGTATCATTCAAATTACATGGTTTTTCCATGTTAGCATATTGATTCCACTTTTGTTTATATCATTTGGTTATATTTAATCCATGGCAATAGATCTTATTGAGTCTTGGATGTGATGAATTACTCCTTAATGCTATAGTTTGAGTATTGTTGAAGGATTGGTCTTATATAATAATTAAGGTATCTTTAGCTTTGGTTACCTTAGTTGTTAGAGCGTTTTGAGTGGTGATTCGCTCTTGCTTTTTTCTAGCTTTTTTCTAGCTTTATTTTAGTGTTGATGATATTGAAATGATGCTCTATCATTGATATTGTTGATGTTGAGGTTCGAATGAAATGAGATGTCTCCTCATAGCATTGATATTGATTTTCATTCGTTTTAATGCAAATAGTATTAATAATTTGGCTATAGCTTTGTGTTATTAGCATTTATGCATTTGTTAGTTAGCAACTATGTTAGCATTCAAATGAGCTGAGTAGTAAGTTGAGTTAATTGTATTTTAGATGAGATTATTTAATAGAAGTCGATCTTTGAGGACTTTCACACTTATGCATGAAACCATATTACACTAATCAGATGACTTACTAAGTGAGATTGGCGAATCAAGGGAATAAAAACGTTAGTTGAAGGTGTTGACTTAAAAGGGGTGGCCCATGGGGCCAAATATGGAGGAGTCCATGCATGATCACAGACTTGTCAAGTAAAAGGACTTAGTAATTCAAAGGAATTAAATTCTTAAGCTATGATCTATAGTGCACTTTGGGTATAAGTTAATACACTGGCATAAGGAGTTACACTAATCATCTTTGGTAATGCCATCCATAGATGCATATACGGAGATTGGGTTCGAGTCTCAACCCTTTAATGCTTGGATTCGAGTCCCAATTCACTAGGGTGTGGTGATGGTTTAGAAAATGAAGACAATCATTTTTAGTGGTTATGGGCTTTTAGTATGAAGGCTAGCTTAGGCACGCTATTAAACAAAAGATGCTTTGGAGTCGTGATGCATAATTAGATTGCTTAATGTGAAAGTTCAGCATATCTAAATTAAACACTTTGGTGCAAGTGGCACAAAGGACGTGGTGAATGAGATAGGAACACTCAGTTTTAGTTCCTATGGATCCTTAGCCGGAAGGGCTAGCTTGAGCACATACCAAGTGTGGGGGATGCTCATGAGGTCATGGTCAACAATTTAAGGGTTTGAAAGACTTGGTACCTATTGAGAAACTTGTTAAGGTGTTAAAGTGAGATCACCAGGTGAAACAAGGATAAGATCCTTATGAGGTCAAGGAATAAAGTTTGTAGTTCAAAGTGTTAATTTGAATTATTGGTAATGGTATGATTTAGTCAAGGTTACCAAATAGAAAGGACACATAAAGGAAATGAATTATAACAATGAAATGGTATTGTAAATCCAAGAAAATAATTTATGAGGAAAGACCCATAGGTGGGTCACAAGGTTGGGCTGTAGATAAGGCCTATAGCAGAAAATGCTAAAGAGACTTACTAGGGGTGAACACTTTCTGGACTTGGTAAAGTAGAGCATTTACTATAGAATTGAAAAAATACCTCAAGGATTGAGGTAATGATTTTATATTGCATGATGCAATAATTAAAGGATGAAAACAAAGGACTAAGGGCCAAGAATGGGCATTGGAAACTACTGAAAAATGATAAATTAAGGGAGGAACCACTATATGGTGGATACTAATAGATTGTTTCCAACAAAAAGAAAGTTTCCAAGGATGGCATTCTCAAATGCTTCAATTTAGTGAAGGTGAAAACTCCTAAAGAGGGAGTGGCAAGGTAGCCAAATGATAGTGAAGACAACTCTAGCACAAATTATAAATAAATGAAACTTAGTGCCTAGAGTGGCACAAAATAGAAGAAAGGATGAAGGTGCCCTCAATTAAAGAACTTTCTAGGAGGGAAAAGTGGAGTTTGTATAATATGTGCAATGCAAAGTGCCAAAGACACCAAAGAAATTGACTCAAAAAATTAATATCATAATTCCAAAGTGTGATGGTTATGTTGATAGAGGTTGAGACTACTCCAGAATGAGTAGTAAAATTGAGATAGAGAAAGTGTCTTTAATGGGTTTAATGAAAACTAAACAAATAAAAGGAACTTGTGATCTAATGAAACTCTAAATTAGAGAGACTATGTTCCTTAGAAGATGGGAAAGGCATGGTAAACCTTTGGTGTGAAACCATTAACAAGTATTGGTTTGATACTAAGAAAAATGGTAATCCATGATAAGGTTACTTTATGAAATGGTTTATCATTTGATGAGGACATCGAACTTCGTTTATAGGTGGTGGGATTGTGAGACATAAATCCTTAAGCCCCAAAGTGGAGCAAAAAACGTGCCACATGGTAATGGTCCAAGTAAAAGTCTAATAAGTGTAATACATTTGGACCAATATACCATTCCTTAGTCACATTGGCCTTTCTTAGCCAAATTCGCTCCACTAGAGTCCTCCCCCTTACTATACTTTTGGAGCTCACCAAACCCCCCAAGGTCTGGGAGATGAACGCTTTGGGCTTTTACCCTCGGACTTGGACTTGGACTTGGACTTGGAGTCAAACTTAGACTTGGACTCGGATTTAGACTCAAACTTAAACTCAGTCTCGAACTCGGTTTCAGCCTCAATCTCAGCCTCAGTCTCGATCTTGGTCTTGATCTTAGTTTTGACCTCAGACTCCATTTCAAGTCTATCTCGAACTCTATCTCAGGTCCATCTCATACTCCATCTCAGGTCCATTTTAGACCCCATCTCAGGTCTATCTCGGACTCCATCTTAGACTCCTTCTTGGACTCCTCAAACTCCATTTCAAACTCCTTCTCGGACTCATTCTCGAAGTCCATTTTGAGCTCCTTCTCAGACTCCATCTTGGACTTGTTCCTGACACTTCCCTGTGTCATGACAATTGCCATATGTCAATTCTTCTTGTGTCCCTTTTTAGAAACTTATTCATAGATTGCTTCGTGCTCATTTCTTGAGCACTTTCTTCAAGTTCCACTCCTGCTCTTGACTTTCCAAATCAGATTTTTTGATCTTTTCCTTGAAAAATGATTTAATTATGGATTATGCTAACTTTATGAGAGGAAAAGCTAGTGATTGATATTAAAATGATTAAATTTTTGTTAGGTTTGAGTGGAGAATATATCAATTGAATCCATTTATGCATAATAAAATGTAACTTACTTCATAAAAAATATAAAAGAAATCATTAATGTGGAGGATTGTTTGGTGATCACTTATTAAACATAGTTTTATTGTGCTTAGCTTTTGGATTGCTATAGACATACTCTTTATTAACTTTGGCATTATGAATTTTAACTTATGGATATATTGAGAAGGATATTATGGGTTGTAATGACTTCTTCAATAGTATTGAAGTTAGTTCAGGAAAAACTCATGATCATTGTTAGATGAGACTTGGCTATAAGCTTTTTTGAACTTTTAGTTTTTTAAGTTAGTATTTGTATTTGGCAATAATTGGTGATGATTGACTGTTATCTACAATAGTTGATTATCCTTGTCAAAAGTTTTGATTGATTATTGTTGATATAGATACTTTGCTATTTTTCAGAATGGTAAATTCTTTCTTCAACGATAATTATACATCTTTTTATTAGTGGGATGATTGATATCTTTTATGATAGTTAGTTATTTTCTTTGATGGATTTTGGCTTTTTACATTACTATGTATTTTTTGTGGTTTGTTTTAGATTGGTCTCTTAAGTTTGAGATATCAATAGAATGTTGTTAATGCTTGCTTAAAAAACTTGAGTTCCTTAGTATAGTTGACTAAAATTTATTCAAATTGACTAGTGTAATAGTTGGCATGAATGAGTACTTGTTTGCTTTGCAACATTCATTTTGTTCTATTGATTGTTTCTATAATTAGTTTTGATAAATTGGATATTATTTCCTTTGGGTGATACATTCACAAGCATTTTGTTTTTTATCAATGATATTTTATGGTCTTTTAATTATTTTTCATTATTGTTTTGGCATATTATCTACAATCTTTGACAGTTATATTTTACCATTGAATGTTCTTAATAATACACTTGCTATTGAATTTTGTTAGATGGTGAATTTTATGTTTTCCAATTATGATGATCTTGGTGGTTCCTATACTCTACTACTTGTTTTATCAGATGATAACTACATTAAAATACTTTTGTGTTCTAATCTAATCTAAGGTTTATTCACTAATAATTTAGTCTCTAAAATATCATTATCTCTAACTTTGATATTATCCATCTCTTGATCTTTTCATTTAGGCTAGTATAAGTAAACTGGCTTTAGCACTTAGTGTGTATGGTGAAATCTTTAATTATGGGGTAACTACTATCAATTGGTCACATCACCTACCTCTTTCTCAATGTTCTTTATTTTGTTAAAAGGGTGTGACTGAACAACTCTGCTTGCCTATTTATAGTAGTTTATTTAAATTTTATAGATAGGTTTGGTTTCTTTGCTCAAAAAGGTTGGGGCCTATAACTTCTCTTTTTATATCACTTGCAGGTAGGGGTTATATCATCTTTTGTAAGTTGAGTGACATCTAAAGCAATAGAGGTGGCTAATTTTATTGATCATTTCTTTGTTAATGACAACCAAAAGGTGTTTAAGTTGTAGTGCATTTGCATTAGACAAAAAGGTTGCCTTCTAACTCATTAAGTTGGTGTATTTTATATAAAATATAAACACTATAAAAGTTTTTTGAAATTGTTTTCTTGGTGGTGATCTAGATTATTATAGTGTTTATATTTTATATAAAATACACCAACTTAATGAGTTAGAAGGCAACTTTTTTGTCTAATGCAAACGCACTACAACTTAAACACCTTTTGGTTGTCATTAACAAAGAAATGTGATGTCAATCTTCCTTAAGGGGAGAAAAGTGTCACAAATATGATTGCAAGTATCGAAAATGATTTGTTGGCAAATTCTTTTGGATATTCTTTCCTTACTGCTACGATAGTAGGGGGTTAGTTATTGCTAAATTCTTTTTCAATTTTTGTTTAAGTTAGTTGAGAAATTGGTCATCACATATGCACTTAACAATTGTGGGGGGTTCTAAATGTATAATAAGGATAATGGGTAGGTCAAGTATGGCTGATTAACATAAAGTATAGTTTAGCTTCCGTTTGTGTGTCTGTCCTTGTTCTGTGTTTGACTTGGGTCTAAGCCTAAGTTCCATACCATGCTAACTGGTGAAGTATCCATATCTTTGCATTAGGCCATCGATATGTTAAAATAGCACCAAACTCTGTTTAGCTCAGTTTTGTATGTTAGTCCTAGCATTGGGATGTTAAATGTTCTAGGATTGTTCCAATGGCACTCCGTGCTTCTATCCTTTCATTCTTTGGGCTAAATATTCAAGAGTTGCTCCGTGTTTCTACCCCTTCGTTCTTTGGGTTGAATGCTCAAGAGTTGCTTCATGCTTCTATCCCTTCACTCTTTGGGCTAAACGCCAAAAAGTCACTTTGTCCTTTAGTTCCTTTGTTCTTTAGTTGCAAACTTAAGAGTTTGACTCTATACCTTTATTTAGTGGCCCAATGTCTTGAAATTTGGGTTTCACTCCACTATTCTTGGACATGTGGCATGTGGCATATAACATGTTGTACATGGAAAGTTTAAGTTCCACTTCATAGTTATCCTATGGTAAATTACTATAGGATAAAAGGCACGTGCATTACAACAAGAGCAAATGGTCTAAATTGAAACTAATATGATGGTTATTAAAATCCCATTATACTAATATTAGTGTATGATTATTAATA
>NW_003314263.1:2598995-2600332 GCF_000143415.4 Selaginella moellendorffii
CTTCATTTAAGATTAAAATGAGGTTATAAATAAAGAAAGTATAGTTGATAAAGTTTTTTATTTAAGTTATCAATTAATGGCACCTTTAAAACTATTGAGAAGACTAGACTATAAGTACACCATAATAATCTAAGTGATGATGTATAATTTATTATATTCTACACACATAATTTGTAAATATATAATTACTATTCATAGTCACATATACCTATTTCGTAAGTATTTAAATCCTCAATCCATTTTCCTACATCAAAATAAGCTAATTCAGTTGATAAATTTGATATACGAATCCACTCAACAAACCATCCAGGAGAGTCCCCCATTCCATCTTGTACTAGCACTATTTTACAAATTTTATCATTTTTTAAAAGACATACATCTTCCACAATAAATTCATCAATATTGCAACGTTCAAAGTCATTATGATTTGTATTATCTAAATCATTATAATTAAATTTCATTTTAGATAATGTATAAATTGTAATATCTATATCTGCATCAGTACCAGCAAATAATTTACACCCAGTTTTAATTGAGATTTTATAATGACACTAAATATAATAACACTAAATAAGTTATTTATTTTTAATAAATTTTTAGATAAACTTACCTTTTGTTGAGAAGACTTTTCTACAAAAAATAATAGATATAAATTTATAAAAATAATATAAAACATTTTGAAAACTAAAGGTGTAGCTATTAGTTTATGTTTTCCTTCTTCAATATTACTTAATTTATAATGAAATTATTAAAGTTCTTATATTATATTAATTTTCTTTATTTTTATTTTATTATTGAAGACAAAATAGATGTTGTATATAGCTAGGAATAGTAAAAACTTTTGAAAATGTTTATTTTAAGAAGCAGAAAAATAGATTGCTACATGTTGCATATAGTAGCACTTCGTTTTCTTAATAGTAGTTTTATTATTATTTATTAATCCAATGGATCAAATAAAGTTTATAATTATAAGCATGTTTGTAGTTTATAAACACAAGATTAATCTTATTGCATATCAGCCATTAGATGATAGAATAAAAATAATATACTAGAAATAGTTTAATAAAGTTTATAAATTATAAACATGTTTATAATTTATAAATACAAGATTAATCTAAATGAATATAGATGATAAAATATCCTAGAATATCCAAGCATATTCTGGTTATATCCACTGCCATCCCAGTCCCCCTATAGTAAGAAAACCAAAAATAAACTTTATAAAAGTAAAGTTAATTTTTTAGAAACATATTTTTTATTTCTGAATTAAGTTACTACTATTAAATTTATTATATTATACATAAGGAGGCATTAGCAAAAAATGACTCCTTTAACTA
>NW_003314263.1:2600699-2871372 GCF_000143415.4 Selaginella moellendorffii
TAAGATTGCTAGGAAAAGTCATTAATTGTTTGGAGGAAAGGTTTCTAGAGTATGGAGGTATGATGGAAGCTACTTAACACCACTCTTTATCTTGATAAATTAGAGGATGTAGTAGTTGTTGTGAAGTCTTAGGCTTCCATCCTAGTTGAGCAGTTCAAAGAGCTACTTACTAATATGGACAGTTTTAAATATCAAGCATTGAACTTTGGAGTAAAGACTTTGGATGAAAAACCATGAATGACTTTTGGAATTATTATCAAATAAGGAAGTTTTAATTACTTATATTTTTTCTAGAATCTAAAATGATGAATGCTTTTATTCTCTCAGATTCTACCTTGAGTAGTATAGTGAGTTCTTGAAAGTGTGGGCTGCCATAATGGTAATTCTTATAAGTATAATAGAATGCAAGTGGGGTTTTAAGAGGTAAAATAATATAACAACAATGAACAAGTGAATTTGAAGTTGAGAACTTTAGATATGCTCATGTTCTTTTAGCTTGTCACTTTTAGCTCTCTCTACTAAAGAAGACCAATGGCAACTTAATCAAACATAATGTATATTAGGTGATTTATATCTCTTACATTGAAAAAGTAAAAGTTTTTTATAAACTTTACATTGAGGTTAATGTTGATGCAAAGTTCAAATTTGAAAAGTTGGAGCTATATAAACAATTTTTTTGAATATAAAAAAAATTAAAAAGACTTTGAGATATAGTATATCGGATTTATCATAATAAAGTGACATTAGTAAAAATAAATAAAAATAACCAAGAAAACAAAGTGTTGCTACAATAATAAATTATGTTTACTTTTAAAAGCAGAATGAATCACTGTGATCAAGTGCTATACACACTCCTTAAATTATGTGACTAAACTAGATTGTGCTCCTTGCATGGCATTTCAACCATCTGTGGCAATACCAATCAACTTCTCAAGAGAAAGACTTATATCATTTATCCAAGTAAACACTACATCTAGGTTTGCCAATTTTTGTTGATACTAGCTTGAAGTAGTTAATTCTTATCTCTCTACCGCTTGAAAAAAATTTAACATAGAAAATCAAATGATGTTTCAAGCTATTATCAATAGACTTGTTTGCTTGAAACTAGTTCAACTCAACTTCTCGTAGTAATCTTTGTGAGTAGCTTGAAGGAATCCTTTACCAGCCTTTACATTAGTGTAACTCAAATAACCATTGACACATGAAAATCAATCTTAATAATTGCTATCACCCTTTTCTATTCTTTAGCATTAATTACCTGTAAGTGTTTGAGCATGCTTTGTGGGCTTCAAGCTCTCAACAACTACTTGCAAGTGATCTTCAGAATCCACATGAATCCTCAAAGCTAGCGTTTAAAGAGTTTTACAGCCCTCTTTTGTAAACACATTATCCATTTTAGCATCAATGCAATATCTATATTTCATCATTTCGTTTCTAACCAAAGAAAGAAAATTAACTAATGTGAGATCTCTCGGTGGTGCCAAGAGTAGCTGACTCTGTTCATGTCTTTTTGCTCAGAAGTACTGGGTGTGGTCTCTTTGAATGTATAGATTGCTTCACTGGCTTTGAGGGTTGTGCATCTTGTTTTCACTTTCTAATGCTCATTGAATCTCCTCTTTGTTTTTTTTTTTGAGGGGGACTGACTGATTCTCCACACACAACTGTTGTTGTCCCTCTCCTTCTTGATTCCTGTGCTCACTACCTATAGAATGAGAGCTAGTTGTAATAGTAAAAAACCTGGATAAATGTGATTACTTTGTGTCCTTTTTAGGCCTTCCTATTGTTTACAATGTCTTCTATTGCTCTCACACTTACCCTTTTGCCCTTTTATCTTTTTATGACATAATAAAAATCTTTTTAACCCCTGCCCTTCTTCATTGCACTTCAAGGGTGGAGGGTAAATTTTTTTTCCTGCCTTTCTTTTGGAACGTAACCTTTTAGTGTATTGTTTTGCAAGTAAAAAATGCATGAGCAGGGTGCCGCAGCCTTCAAAGTTGGAGCTTAGATTTACAAATTAAGAAGCTTGCTAAGAATCTTGAAAGAATATGGTTTATTGATAATTTTGATCAGAAAAATTTAATATAGAGATAAACTGTTAAAGCTTGATAAGTTGGATAATTGACAGAACATGGGATAGCGAGTCCTTCCTTCAAAGACACTTTATTGTTTTCGAGGATACGGCACTTTTATATTACAAGAACGAAACATGGAGTCTTCATCTAAATCAGCAGGCTTTGATTTTCAAGTTTCTCTTTCTTTGCTAGCTCCTTAACTCAGAAGCCAAAATGAGTTCAAGGTTAGAGCTTCGCAAGGGACCTCACTTCTTCTGGCGGCGATGAAACTTCCAGTACCTGTGACCTTCGACTGGGAGTCCGACACTCCCTCATCCAAGGAACAGTGGTGGCTCATTCGCAAATAACTGGCGAGGAAAATCAACACCAAAGCTGTGAAAAACATGGAGGATGTTATTAAGTACCCGCTAATGACGAGGCGAGATTTCTCTTATCCGTTTTCTCGTGGCCGAGTTGTTCGCCGCTGAATCTAACATGACTTAGATTTTTAAATAGGACGTTTAAAATAAAAGGCCTGGAACCTTTGTTTAATGCTCGTCAGATCTGAAGAAGCTGATGAACGAGATATAATGATATACTAAGTGGAAGAAGTTTTGTGTTGCAAAAGAAAAGTTTTGCTTGGCGAAAGAAAAGTAATTTTAGGGTTTATGGCTGGGAGAACATTGGGGCGACGCTGGTGTTCTTCCGCCGCTCGAGGTGAGCGCGTTGCGAGCTCTTCTTCTCTAACCAAGCTCTCCAAATCTATGCGTAGCGGCGGGCATTGCTCCGCCGATTCAGGTGAAGCTCACTGAGACTGCGGGCAGGGGTGTGTTTGCCAGTCGCAAGATCGGCGCTGGGGATGTTATTCTCACGGAATTTCCAGTGATTTCGCAACCCTCGCCCACAAACATGGGAAAGGTTCTTGCGGTGCTTTTTTTCTTCTTGTTGTGAAAGCTGTTTTTTCTTCCAGGTTTGCTGGTGGTGCCTTAAACGTTTTAGCTTGATCACAAAACCATTTCTCCAACTCGAGAGCTCCTGGATGGCCTACTGCAGTCAAGAATGCACTGATCTTGCCAAGGTTTTTCAATTTTCTTCTCTTTTAAGTTTTTTTCTCATATCTTGTGTCCCTGTACTTGTTTTGATGTTTCTCTTCCAGGGGTGTATGGATCTGGAGAACAATCGTCACTGGAAAGAGTTTCACGATTACTGTAGGTATCCAAATTGCTCGCTTCTGTTCTTCTCTTTTCTGGCTAAAGTTTTTTTTGTGTGTGTGTGTGTGTGTGCTTGATGCCAGGGAAAGTAACTTGAGGTTTCCACTCTTGGTGAAGCGATTGGCATGCATGGTAGCCACAAACATGGCCTCTTTTGATGTTCTCGACATTCTCTATCCGCCAAGTCCTCCTGGATTTCTCCAAAGAGTAAGTTCCTACGTAAATTACGATCTTATGGTTGTAAGCGTGGTTTTTTCGTTGCAGTGGCTCGAGGAGCGCAAGCTTTTGACAGAAACTCTAACTCGTTGCGGTATAGACTCGGCTTCAACGAAGTGTATCCTTTTTCTTCGTTTCTTTCCAAGCAAAAGAGTTCGTTTTTCTTTCGACAGGCTCGAAGTTTTGAGCGATTCTTGGTACGCCGGCGCGCTCTCCAGAATACACCTCAACACATTCCGAGTGGAGACTATCGCCACGGAGATCACAAACCTTGAAGCAGCGCTTGTCGACTCCATCACAGGCGACGATGTTGTTGGCTCCGCCGTCTACATTCTTCCCTCCATGTTCAACCATAGCTGCGGTAAATCCTTTCATTCGTTTGCTCATCTTTGCTCGACTTTATCACTTACATATTTGTTTTCCTTTGGATCATTAGATGCTAACGTGAACATTTACTGGCGAGAAAATGCGTTTGCACAACTGAAAGCTTTACAACCGATCGAACCAGGTAGAGCTCAAAGTAAATGCTGGTGCCTAATCCTTTTTTTTTTACTTTTTCACCAGGCAAGGAGCTGTGTATAACTTACATTGATGCAAGCATGGGGTGTGAAGCTCGCAGAGCACTTCTTCAGGACGCCTATGGTTTCCACTGTAAGTGCCCTCGTTGCTTGGACAACGATTAAGCTTCGACAACAATTAAAAACTTAAAGCTCTTCTAGATTCGAGAATTCACGATTAAAAGCTTAAAGCTCTCGTGAGTTTTCTGGATTCGATGACAATGAGCAACGAGCTACTACTACGAACTGGTAAAACCATCTTAAAAGTTTGAGCTTTTATTGATCAAAGGTCCTTTCTCCTTTTTCTTTCCAGCCACTTCTCTTGCGCAATCACAGCGTCTCTTACTGCCACAGTCTTCATCGTCTTCCTGCCAAACATTCCCACAAATCCTGAGAAGAGCTTTCAACCTCGAATGCTAAGTTCCATGCTAAAGTCCCGGCCATGGCACTAGATACTACTTCTCGGCGGCCTTCCCTTTCATCCTATACATGCTCTCCCCCTTGAGAGCCTCCGTCTCCAGCAAGTAGCACAGCATGTTGTTCACGTCGTCCCCGAAGATGCTACACGCCTCCATCACCCGGAAGTAGCTAAATCCCATGGACAGGAGGACGCGGACGTTGCTGCTCCTGTTTATCGCGGCAGAGTCTGTGAGACTTACTGATCCACCAACGTGAGAACCGCCAGCGCTTCCAGATCCCCTCGACGCTGGGAAGCAAGCACGCAAACAAGCGCAAGTGAGAGGTTTTTATGATTTGGAAGTAGCTCCTTACCTCCAGAAGATGATGGTCCTCCCGCGGCCGAAGAGGACGTCTCCTCGGACGAGTGCGTGATTTGCCGGTGGTGCTCCTCGGCAAGGTACTCCGCTCGAGAAGCCTCCATCACCATCCTTTCGATCTCTTGCTCGGTCAGTTCCAAGTCGGAGTAGAACCGGCCTTCGGCCAAAAGAGCCTGTACAAGATAGGCAGCTGTTGGATCACAAGACGAAGTAGAACATCACGTACGTTTTCAATCTGTTGGTCCTGTTGTGCGCGGATAGCAGCCTTCACCTGATCTCTGTCAACATTGTTCTATAAGCGAAAAGTATTAGATTCGAGCCAGTGAAACAAAACGAAAGTAAACAAGAAAAAAAACGCTTACACCACGAAGGCTTCCAAAACCAAGTCCGGCTCCAACAGCAGGCCGTGATGGATCGTGAAGCGAATTGTAGTGATTTCGACGGTGATAGCTTAGCCGGATTGGCGGCAAGTCAGTTTCATACTGTCCATGAAATATGTTTATCGGATCTGCGACATCGCAGAAAATTCAGGAAAACAAACCGACAAACATGGGACCCCATACCTGTGCTGTACGAATAGATGTGAATTGGCCGGTTGTACATTTCAGCCATTGCCTGTATCTCGAGGTTGTTGCCATAAACCTTCAAGGCAGTACCACCATTCATCAGTCAAGTAAGACAGCAAAAGAAAAGCGATAACCTTATCTCTGCGTTTTCTTTTGCAGTACGTAGTAAAGCCTTCTGTAATGAACTGTGAAAAATGATCTCTTTCTCTTTCCTGTAACAGAAAAATAGCAACGTGACTTGATCCCTGAAAGCATCACACTCAGAATCATTACCATGTAATCTATACACATCTGCCTTGTCTCGCCAAACATTTCTGGATCGCCATAGACTTGATCAGCCACAGCACGGAACAAACAGTTGCCATCAGGAACCATTCTCCTTACTTCGAAACCTTTCACCCGCCGGAGCTCGATCTCGAAATGGCTTTCCTTGTCCTCCTGGAAAAAAGAAACAAGACACGAACATATTTGTCACTGAAGCTCTCGGAGCCGCACAAGCGGATTACCATCCACGTACATCTTCCTCAAATCCAGGCGTTGCAGACCAGGAACTGGATTCGTCAGCACTGTTGTATCCATCGCCCTCCCCCGAGTGTGCTCTAGGAGACGTGGAATGCGAGCTCGTTGGCGAGATCCTGACTCGCTGAGCAGTAAAACCTGGCCTTGGAACTGTGGCACGCCTTGAGCCTGTTCCAACTCTAGTTGATGACGAAGTTCCTGCGTTAGATCTAGGCGGTTCTTGGTTACCACACTCGGAAGCTGCTGCCGGAACGCTCGGACTTTGCACTGCCTCTGTCACCTGAGCAGCAAATTCTTTTGCATTCTCCTGGTCCGAGCCGGGAGCTTTTCCAGCGCTCCTCGACTCTTCGGAAGAAATGCAAAGGCCGGCAAACCGACTTCCCAGCTGTGAGGCTTTTTCGATGCTTTCTCCATCCAGGAAACTCGAAGTTCCCTCAGCTTTGTTCTCCGCGGCCTCCTGGCCGGAAGGAGAAATGAGAGTCGACGATGGTGGCAAAGGAGGAGGTGGCGGTGGTACTGACGACGAAGTCCCAGGAGTGGAAGTAGCAACATTTCTCGGTGGCTGGGACGAACCAGGCGCTGGATTACCTCTCGGAACCACAACTCGAGTCATTGCAATGAGCGTCTCACGAGTCACCACTCCATTCGTCCGGCATTTCTCTTGAGCTTGGTTCTATACCATCCCCAGTCTCGCCTTTCTTTCTTGTCAAAAGTCGCCCCCTCCGCCTTCCAGCCTGCTATCTCCCTTTTCATCCAAGCTGCCGCTACCTCGTCGCCCAAACTTCCAGATCTCCCTCCTATCGGCTCCACTTCTCATGTAATTCCAAGGCTCTCCAGCTCCTTCCAGCTGCTCTCCTTGCCCTAGAAGCCGATTGAGCTAGAAATCTCCGAAATCTCCGCAATCTTTCCTCCCAGCTACGAGCTCAGCTCTGCCACAATCATCCAAGCCATGACATACCACGACCGCGACTCCACTCCACCAACGCCATCGCTCGATCCTCCGCCAGTACCCTAGGGCGATAATGCGCTAGAAAAAAAGGATATGCCCTCAATGTAGCACGAGCAAGGAAGGCTTTATAGGAAAAAGAAGGGGCGTGGCCCTGTGTAGGAAGGTACACAATAGCGGCCAATGGGAGCACACCGCGTGTCAACTTTCACCCGCGACGCGTGTACACAATCCTAGCCAATGCTTTCCTTACTCCAAAGGGATGCTCCCAGTTAACATACATAGATCCCTTGGAGCTTTGATCACACCACAAGAAATACCGCGAAGTTATAAACACCCTGTGACAAGGAACAGAGAAGAAAAGAGAGTGAGAAAACGAACGGAAGAACGCGAAGAAACTTACTGGGAGCTATTCACAAAAAGGCCTGGACGATGAAACGAAGCCGGCGCGAGCTCGATCGATCGCCCAAGTTTGCTGGTTTGCTACGGCCACCATCCCTCTACACTTTGATCATCGTCGTCTCTAGATGCTGCTGCTGCTGCCGCTGCCATCTTCAGAGTTTCTCCGTCGCTGATAATGCTCTCTGGATCGATCTTCTCTACTTGGTCCACAGGATCGAAGTCTTCCAGAGCTTCTGCGATGTTGTACAGAGGATCCAATCCACTCCTGTCCTCTTCTAAACCTCCACCACCATCATAAGGATGCCTTTGGTGCTTGGAAACATCTGCTACAGCTTGTGGGATGCTAGCTTCCGGTTGGGAGCCAGGGAAAAGTGGTGGCGCTGTTGCTAGTGCTTCTTGCGAACTTTTCTCCACGTTTCTTGCTGTTTCTTCATCACCACCTTGTTGGAAGTCGTCAAAATCCATTCCGTTTTCCTTCGTTTCGTAGACTGAAACGAACAGCTTCTGTCACGAGACAAACCAGAAAAACAAAAACGTTGAAAAGAACGAAAAAAACGTTTGTCCGCAAACTTTACCCGTTGATCGAAGTCCGGACTTGACAGGTTGATTGCCAGGTTCCGCATCAACAACAAAACCTGGAACACGAATCATATCAGCAAGAAATGCCACCAGCAAAACAAACACTCACAGTTTCTCGGTCTATCGGAGCCATCTCCCGTAGCTTCTTGAGATGCCCAGCCGTGCCCGGATCAAAGATGCTTCCAATGAATTTGTAAACCTCGGAGAACGCAGGAGCAGCTGACAAAGTCACAATACCATTAGCTCTATCCACTTTTTCTCCAGTTTTCCGACCTCTCTGCGGATTTGCTTGTGCCGGAGGATCTTGAGCCCAAGTATTTGCAGTGCTGCTATTGTTTTGGTTCTTAATATTCGCGGGGGTTGCCAGCTCCGGTTGATGGGGATCTGGAAGGACATCAACACGGTGAGAAAAAACAGAGAAAAACAAAACAATCATTCTAAAAATCACAAAACTTCCACCTTTGTAGAAAGGAATGGTTCCTTGAGGCCCTCCATGATGAACCCAGGAAGAAACCGGACTGGCGGTCACTCCTGGAACAAACATATTGCATTGTGGAACCATGTAAGCAAAATCCGGTGGTGGAGGATGTGGAGTTCCTCGCTGTGGGGGAGCTGTCGAGCAAAGAAAAACGCTATGAAACTCGCAATTTGGTATCGGCAGCTTACCTGGTTTCGCAGCTTTTTGAGGATATGGTTGAGCAGATTTACGCTTCGGCCGTGGAGGAGGAACGTGTTCTCCAGTTCCATTCTTCTGGACTTTCAAAAAATACTTCTGGGCATGACTTCTAATCTGGAAATTGTCACACACTAACGAACTAAATCCCCGCGAAGAACATGAATAAAGCAAAGGAATTTCACCTGAATCACTGTTTTCGAGCCAACGAACGCCTCAATCTTCTTCCAATCCCGATCAAACCTGGAGAGATTGGACTTAGAACCGATACCTCGCGAGGAAAAGATCTCTTACAGCTGCAAGGCCTCGAGAAACTTGTCGTGCTCTTGCTCCGTCCAGCTCTCCCTGGATTTCGTGATGGTGTAGGGCTTCCGGATCTTCTTGGACACCGCATCATCGGATGGAAGCGCTGGATTCGCCATCAACCCTACCATTTCAGCATTCATATGGCTGCTCCCTAGAACAAATCGCGCGCAGCTCGTTCGATAAACCGCCTCACAGCATCAATCCCGAGCTATCATCCACAGATCGGCACGAAAAGAATCGATCCACCCTAGCCCTCTCTCCCTGCGCTTTCTTTCTGTATCCCTATCCCTTTGGAGACTCTAGAGGTCCAGACACACAAATGCAAGAGTTCCAAAACCACATTGAATAGCAGGATGGCATCCGCCGTCCGATTGGACAACGTGGCAGAAATGCCAGGTGGCAGACAACGTGGCCGCACTGGAGCGGTGGAAAAGATTGACACAAAATCTTTCCTATGGACCGTTGATGGTCAAATCAATATGTGGCCCAAAGTTTTTCACAATTCTCAGCCACAAATTTTTTTATTACCTTTAAAACATTTAGGGCTGATCGTCATTACTTTAGGGTTCTTCATTCTAGATGGCCGCGGGGGGGTTGGATGCCGCGTTCTTGGAGCTAATGCGCGATCGTGCACAGCGATCGGCAGCGATCCGGCAGCGCATAGGTGAGATTTTGGATTCTTGGCTGGAAATCGGCTCAATGCGGGCTTCACAGACAGGGATCGGAAAGAAGCCCTTGCATCGGCCGCACAGGTATCGAAACTTCTGGAGCGCGGCCTCAATGCCGGCGTCCAGGAGGTGTTTGCGAACGAGAAGAGGATCGAGAGCGAGACTCGCGCGGTGGCCATGACGGTTCAGCGAGCGGTCAAGCAGAGCAACCAGTGGATGAGCCTCTTCCATAGTTTCGACACGGCATTGAAGGCAAGCTCTCTCCTTCTTGTGGATCTTTGTAACTCTTGTTCGCTTTCTCCTCCTCTTCTTTTGTTTCTCTAGGAGATTGGTGATTTTGAGAACTGGATAAAGATCATGGAACGCGACTGCGAGGAGATCCAAAGCGCCTTGGAACGCGTCAAACGCTAGCGCGAGATGCGATGAGGAAGAGCAGGGCCGAATGTCTTGAGCTTATCAGCTCCGTCAAGACGATCGCCACCGCAAAGGCAGTCCACGTACAGATCGTCGATAAGATCTTCCTCGACGATGTCTTCCTCTGCAACAAGCTCATCGAGATGTATGGCCGCTGCCGGAGCTCACGCGAGGCACGCACCATCTTCGACGCGATGCTCGCCAGGGACTCCTTCTCCTGGGACACGATGCTGCTGGCGTACACTCGGACCGGCAACCTCGAGCAAGCCAAGCAGATCTTCGATGAGATGCCCAGCAAGAATCTCATCGCCTGGACGAGCCTGCTGGTGGCATTCTCTTCCAGCGAAGACTTCCACCAGGCCAAGCTCCTCTTCGACCAGATGCCCGAGAGAGATGAAGTCGCCTGGAACGCGATGCTGGCTGTATATGCCCAGAATGGGTGCCTGGAAGACGCTACGCTGCTGTTCCAGGAAATGCCCAGCACCAACCTGGTGTCGTGGAACACTCTGCTCGACGCTTTTGTGGAGGCTGGGAAGCTGGAAGAGGCCGGGGACTTGTTTCACAGGATGCCACTGCACGACTTGATCTCCTGGACGACTATCCATCACGCTTATGCCCGGTTTGGGTATATAGACGAGGCAAAGCTCGTCATGGAGGCTATGCCCGAGAGTGACACAGTCTGCTGGACAGCGATGCTTTCGGCGTATGCTCAGCTGGGGAGCCTGGACAGTGCCAAGGCTACGTTTGACTACATGCCGCAGAGGGACCTGGTCTCTTGGAACACGATGCTTGCGGCGTATACTCAAAACGGACGCCTCGACGATGCAAAGTTCGTGTTTTGGGGGATGCCCGAGAGGGACTTGTTCTCGTGGACGACGATGCTGGCTTGTTACGTCGAAGAGGGGCATTTGGAGGAGGCCAGGAGGGTGTTTGACGGCATGCCACAGCGAAACGTGATCGCTTGGAACGTCATTCTAGCGGGGTACGCACAGGTCGGGCTCATGGATCGAGCAACGCTACACTTCGACTCGATGCCGTTTCGAGACTTGATATCCTGGAACATCATGCTCGGCGGCTACGTCCAGATCGAAGGTGGTCTTCGCGAGGCGGAGGTGTTCTTTCGGGGGATGCCGCAGCACAACTTGGTGTCGAGGAACACGATGCTCACAGCGTTCGCCCAGGCCGGATTCATCGAGAAGTCGAGGGATTGCTTCTCATCGATGCCGGAGCACAACCAAGTCTCGTGGACGTCGATGCTGGCGGCGTTTGCTCACAACGGCCGGGTCGAGGAGGCCAAGTTCACGTTCCTGTCGATGCCGCAGCGAGACTTGGTCGCCTGGAACGCGATGCTGGCGGCCTACGCTCGAAACGGACAGCTCCTCGAGGCGAAGCAGGCTTTCAGCGACATGCCCGAGCGGAGCCTGGTTTCGTTCAACGGCATGCTCTCGGCCTACGCGCAAAACGGCCATCTCCGGCTCGCCAGGCAGCAGTTCGATCGCATGCCCGAGAGAGACCTCGCTTCGTGGTGCGCAATCTTGGCGGCGTACACCCAGAACGGAGGACACACCAGCGGCATCGTCGAGCTCTTCAACGCGATGAAGCTCACGGACATGCATCACGGGGCGTGCTTCGTGGCGGTGCTCGTCGCGTGTAGCCGAGCCGGGAAGCTTTCGGACGGGAGGAGATGGTTTGGATCGCTGCTCGTCGACTTTGGCGAGCGGCCGACGAGGCAGCACTACTGCTGCATGGTGGATCTCTTGGCTCGGGCGGGGCACTTGGACGACGCGGAGGCGCTGGTGGTGGAGATGCCGCTGGGCTCGAGCGCGCTCCAGTGGAGGTGCCTGCTTGGAGCTTGCGGGAATGGCTATGGCGGTGTCGAGCAGGGTGGCCGGGTTGCGAGCTCCGTCCTGGGCTTGGATGGAGGCGATGGAGCTGGCTATGTTCTTCTCAGCAATCTTTGCTACTCGGTTGGAGCTCCGGAGAATTGGATTGCTCGAAAGGAGAGGAAGAAGCTCGCGGCAAGAGCTCCAAGATGAAATTTTTGTTGTCTAGAAACTTAGTTTATATACGTTCAATTATTGATCTGATCAAATATGTTATAGCACACAATCACATGAAATCTTGATGTTCATGCGAGTCAATCTTAAACTGGATATATCCAACAGCTACTGATTGGAGCCTGACCTAACCTTCAAAAGCTGTCAAGACTGGAACTTCTTCCAATGATATTATGATCTTTTGAGATAGAATTGGTCTGAGCTTCCAGCCGCCATTGGAGAGCTTGACCGACGAGGCGCCTTCAACCACGATTCTTCCTCGTTGATAAAAGATAAAAGACTTCCACCGCAATTCTTTGGCCGGATGCATAGTAAGCAAATCAACATGGAAGAACACTTGCTGGATGACATTGTTGAAATAAAGCACCCATTTCCTTGTCTTCTTACAGCTGCCCTGAGTGGACCTTGGAATGGAAAACATTGGAAAACATTAACCTTGTCAAATCTAAAGCTCTTCCTGTAAAGTTTCTTGTGTGAAGTTCTGCCCGCAAAGGTACCACAGATTGCATCATCTTTAGGAATCCAAGCAGAATACAGCATATTTAAATCATGTAAAATGAAATGGTTGGCGTGGGTTTAGAACTTGTCCAAATTGCACGAAACCTCAATTTTCTAATGGTTACTGAAAGTCCAAACACGCAAACTAAGTTGCAGCTGAATTTTTTCAATGGATCATGACGGGTAGCAACTGAAAGATTAATTGAAAAACATGAAATTTACAAAGTTTTAGAAAGTATTTATCAGATTAATATAGTTTAAGAACCATGAATATATTGAGTATCTTGTACTTCTGGAAGGGTAGTTGATTTTGTTCTCTTTCTTTGCATCATCATATTGGATTGAATGGCCCAGTATAAAAATAACAACAAAGACTGGTGAGCAAACAAATCAGGTTTCTTCTTTTCTAAAAAAAAAATTCTATAAAACAAGGAATAGTTTCGTGTCGGAGTCTCCCACTCGCTCAGCGACACAAGATTTTATGCTCTGATGTTTAACCAGGCAACAACCGCATTGCGTGAACTTCCCGTTCTTTCTTAAGTCTAGATTTAGAAGAAAATTTGTTATAAGACCAAGTCAGCTTTCTACAAAACAAATATTATTCCAGAAGAAAACTAGGAATTTTCTTACGTATACAAATCTATCAGAAAACTAGTTGACAGATTGATACCAGCAAAATTATTCCAGAAGAAAACCAGGAATTTCTTACTTATACACTCTTTCATACCTTGAGCAAAGCCTCCAGCTTGGCCATCTTATCAAAATCCATCCCCATAAACAAGTTAACGCCGCCATCGTTCTTGCAGCTAGACAGCACCAGCACGTACTCCCGACGGTCGTTGACCGGGGCCGCCACGTAGGCAGGCCGCCCACAGCCAAAGTCAACGGAGTCAAACCCGAGCCTAGACCACGTGGTGATGATCATGCCACCTGGCAGGTCGATGATGCCGTGGCCCTTGACGTGGCACCAATCGAGCTCCGAGCGGATATACCCCTCGTCCACGCTGGCGATGGTTTCCTGGATCCTGCGCACCGCGAAGGTGAGCGAGTTCTCCCGGAGCTCGGCGGCGGTGGTGTTCACGCACGGCGCCGCGATCACGCCATTGCCCAGGAATCTCTCGGGGAAATGCGGCGGGGCTTTGAGCTTGTCGCGGATGCTGATCACCACGAAGAGCTTGGAGATGGCGGCGGGGTCGAGGCCCATGGCGGCGGTACGCGCGCGCCAGACGTGCGCGGTGAGCGCCTGGAATGTGGAGCAGCTGTTGAGCGATCCCTCCGCCAGCGCGCGCGATTTGAGCGCCGCGAGGTCGCGCGCGGTGAAGGAGAAGGTCTTGAACGCGATGGGCAGTGGCGCGGTGGCGTCGTACCAGGAGGAGGGGTTGAAGAGGAGCTTGGCGGGGGTGGCCGGGAGGGCCGCAAGCTCCGGGTGGTCGCGTGTCACGAGTGGCGGCGATCGGTGGCGGAAGCACGAGCGATCCGGGTCGCGCGGTGCGAGCTCCACGGCCTCCCCTCGCGTGATCGTCGCGAAATCGTGGAGGAAATCGCTGATGGAGATGCCGTCCATGACGACGTGGCTGATGAAGAAGCCCAGGATGAATCCTCCACAGCGGAATCGCGTTACCTGCGAGAGAGATTCTCACGGGTTTTAGCCTCGATTGGATTGGAGTGTCTCGATCGACGGCCCAAGTCGACATCGCTGGACGAGTCGATCGAATTTTGGCGAATTGCCAGCTATAGAAGATGCCATGACTGGGAATTTTGAGAAATTGAGCGATCAAACCCCGAGTGTGGCCTGGAATTGATGAGAAACAATCTATCCGAGTTGCCATCACTCTTGGATTTGATCGCCCAACACGCATTTCGGGAAAGATGGAAAGAAGGAGAGAAGACATGAGAAAAGGAAAGAAAATCCAGACCTGGACCGTCAAGAGTGGAACTTCTTCCATGGATTTGACGCTCTTGGGATAGAGGAGGAGCCTCCGGAACTCGGGATTTGGAGCATCCAGATCGCCCAGCTCCGCGATTGACGAGCTCGAGCGCGCAACCGCTAGCAGGGCACCCTGCTCGCCACAATCAATCTCCAGCCGCGCCTCCTCTTCATTGATCCGATACCTCCCCGCCGCCGGGTAGTAAGCCACCAGCGCTTTGCTCAGCGCCTCGCGGAGCCTCTCGATCATAGCTCCGCCATCGTCACGAAGATCGTCACCCAGCTGGATGCTATACTCCCCGTGACCAACATCGTACACCAGCAGCATCTCGACGTGGAAGAACACTTGCTGGTCGAAATTATTGAGGTAAAGCGCGCATTTCTTGGTGGGCGATGCCGGCTTGATCACCTCGGGCTCCTCGGTGTTGATCTGGAGATAGTATGATCCCATCCTCTCAGGGTTCCTTCTTTCCAAAAAGTTAAGATATCAACCTCAATCTCCTCTTCCAAGAACTTATGATATAAACCCGGAAAAACTAGCACTCTTCTCTCCTTTTTTCTTCAAGGAATTATGGTATCAACCTGGAGCTCACAAGTAGGTACTCTTTCTTGAAGCTTTCTTGGTTGCAGTGGAGCCATGGTGGGGATATTTATTTGACTGGACAAGTAGGCAGCCCGTCAATGAAACACCTACAGCACCACGTATTGACTTTTACTACGATGCCATCATCCTCCACAGGGTGACGGTGCGATTGCGGCCTACACAATCTGGAGGTTGACGGGCTCTAGGTTAAAGACCAGTCAATTTACCCAACACGACAACTCGACTTGGACGCTCTCCACGCTTGTTTTGTGGGGGCGTTTAAACGGAGCTCTCGAGCGGATTGTGACTTCCCAGCGAGGAGAAGGGTCCCAAAAACCAAAAATGTTCTGGAAAGTAGTCGGATAGATCTCTTCCAAAGCCAAACAGTTTTGGCAAAGGTGCTTTTTGGGAGTGGATTAGGTCCTTGTACGCCGTGAAGTTTGACGCGGGCACTAGGTAATGGAATATAATTCTAACAAAGTTGGTTGTTTGTGTGATTTTGTCGTGTGAAACCGGAGCTTGCCGGCAAATAAAGTACCCAAGCTGTCATCCCGTGGGTCTGTTGGTTGGACGAGTCTTGTTGATCCTACATTGAAATTCACTCTATCTATAATGTAGCTGGGAACAATGTCCAGCCGTCCATAATCTTAGACTTCAACACAATGAGCACGTACATTAGCTTCCACGATCCATGTACATGTACAGAACTAATGTACAGTGAGATCTTGATAGCTACTACCATTGAAAAAATTCAGCTGCACTAGAAAAGAGTGAGGTTTAGTTGATTATCGTCCCTTGGACAGGTTCTCGTGCAATGAGACCTTGTCAACAACTAACCCCCACCATGACACAAAGGTACCTTCTATGACTGCACATCCACTATTTCATTTTCATGCTGAGAGAATCAGATCCCATTTTGTGGCAGAACTTTGCACGAGAAAGTAGACGAAGAGCTTTAGATTGCTGTCAACAAGTTTGACGAGGTTTATGCTTTCCAAAATATATTTCAACAAGCATCAAGCCAAACAATTTGGTGGATGTCTGCTATCAACTAGGAAAAATCCTTGCCTGCTTGGTCAAGCTCGCCAATTTGCAGAGCTGGAAGCTTCGGCTCCCAAGTTTCCGAAGGCTTGTCTTCTATCTCAAGAGCATACTAAATCATTGGAAGAAGTTCAAGATCAAGGGTACATTCAATCGAAAGAATCCTGACCTAACCAAGAGTATATGTACTAACGTACATGGATAGTAGAAACTTTCGTGCTTACTCCTAATCACCATACGTCTTCTAGCAGCATTGGTAGTTGAGAACACTTTTCTTTTACCTGACACTACAAGGTTAATTCTTAGAACAATCAACACACTTGAGTTTCCATACATTTGGGAATAATTTTGTTAGTCTTGCCATAGATCATCACGCCGTTGAGTTGGGAATAACTTTTGTTAGTGTTGCCAGACTTGGAACAATCAACACGCTGTACAATTTGCATTGTTGGTGCGCTCACGTACATTTGGGTGGTGCGAACAATCAACTCGAGGAGTATTATCACCAAACTCTATCGGTGTGATAATATCTCTAGCAATTACAAAAGCATTCTTGGAATATTTTTAAGCATACATATACAAAATTACAAAACATTAAAGCAACCAATTAAAAGTGTACGGCATTTAAACCCTCCTGGAACATCTCAATGAGAAGCTCTTTGTCAGTAGAGTGGAGGAATTGGTCGAAATTAGCACGAATGTCGTGAATCTTGCCGAATTCGAAGAGGTATCTCATGCAATCCTGTGAAACAAAGCGCGAGAGAAGTTACAGGAAAGATCAGCAAGAAGATAGTTACCTTCTTCAAGTTTGGAAGATGGAACATCCACGCGTTGTGTAGTCTCTCCAGAACGTTGTCCGAGTTTATATCCTCCATCAAGCTTTCCTCGCATGCCTGCTTGAGATCCTCGATATCATACTTGTCCGAGGCGGCGAGGAGAGCCATCCGGTGCTTGTGAAACGCTGGGCGATTGATGCTGCCGTAGAGATATGCTAGAAGTGCCTTGAGCGATTCCAGCGACATGTCCTCCATCTCGATCGTGAAAGTCTTCCTCTCTCTCAAGTCGTGCGAGAACATCACCTGGAAAACTCGAGAGCGCGTCGCCAGGATCGCCAAGTGTGCTCCAATGCTTCCGCTCGGCGTTGTGATCGTCACGTCTGTGTGGACGCCACTGTCTAGCATGTAGCTCAAGCAGCTCAGCGCGGCCTGGTGAGCGGCGGGCTGGATCGATTTTCCTAGAGTGAAGTAGAAAGGATCACCCTGGATGGAAAATCACCAAAGAAAAAAGAAAACTCACGACTTTGAGATCGATGCTGATGGTGTTCTAGAGAGAAACTTACGGCTTGCGAGCCACATTTCATGTCTATAAACTCGGCCTCCACGACGAACTTTCCATGGATCGCAGTCTCCACAGACCAAGCGTGGTACTCGTTCGTGAGGAAAGTCTTGTCATTCACTGCTAGATCCAATCCATGTCAAGGTTTTCGATCAAACTATAGTCACCAAGTACCTTGAGACTGGACTACTTGACGTAGACCTGGTCCATGAAGAACACGAAGAACAAAAGCTACAGTTGGCACTTGATCGCTTGGATGATCCGAGTGTTCCTTGAAAAGCCAGACATGCAAAGGCCCACATTTTTTGATCTGCAAGCGCCTGGAAAGAAAAAAAATTACATACATTGCGTGTGTTCTACTGTTCTAGAGGAAAAAAACTTACCATGTCCACACACCCATCTTAAAATTGTTTGATTTCCAGCAGAGATTGGGAGTGAGGCTGTCGATCCTCCACTGCGCCAGCCTCGACAGAATCTCCACATTCAAGCTGAAAGTAAGATGGATCTGCGACGGCTGGCTCTGCATCGTGAGAAATCGCGCTCGAATCTCACCTCATCGCGCAAGAGCCGCCGCCGATCGACCGCGCCTGGCGATCAATCACACTCCCAGCCTGCGATCACTCTCCTACCGCCGAGATCACTCTCGCCGATCGATCCAGCATTCTACCTCCTCTTTAGCGCTTCCACGTTAGGGCTTTAGAAAAACACGTGGCACGGTGCCACTGGTCCACGTCCCTCGCAACACTACACGCGTGTTCGATTCGTTGTCCCACCACGTCCGTTAGATAGGCTGAGGTACGGACAAATAATGGACGGAATCTGTCTCTGTCAAATAGTCCCAAGCCCATACACGCGAGGGCATTGCCCTTGCCCTTCTCATTTCTTTGTGTTCTTCAAAGGGGCATAAGTATATAAACCGCCCTCCAGGGCGCGCTCTATATATATCCTCCCATCCTCCTTAAATCCTTCGTTCTTTTTCTAGGGCTCGAGCAGTGCGCCACAAAGAAAGAGGCCGGCGCCCCCAAATCTCCACTCCTCCAAGGTTTGCGGCGGCGCGTAAAACCCTAGCGCTGGATCTTGAGCTGCCGCGGCGGCGCCTGCTCGACGACCTCGCAAATCGCAATCCTCTCTGCGTTTCGGCGCTTGATTTCGCCAGCGCTGGTAATCTCTTGTTCTTGACCCATGGCGCAAATTCTAGAGGGCACTGAGCCGGTGGATCTTGCCAAGCATCCGTCTGGGATCATTCCGACCTTACAGTGAGTGGTACTTGGGTTTGTGGTGACAAGATTGTAATGGAAGCTGGGGTCTTTTCTTTCTTTTCAGGAACATTGTCTCGACCGTGAACATGGATTGTAAACTAGATCTGAAAACCATTGCTCTTCACGCGAGGAATGCTGAGTATAACCCCAAGGTTTGTGGGAGAGAGGAAGTTTTCTAACTTAACGCTCTGGAAACAGCGTTTCGCAGCCGTGATCATGAGAATAAGGGAGCCCAAGACGACAGCGCTGATTTTTGCGTCGGGAAAGATGGTAGCTCGTCTCTTTTTCCTTGATTTTGGCGCTGTGATTCTTACGAACGGCTTGCTTGTAGGTTTGCACTGGAGCCAAGAGCGAACAACAATCAAAGCTCGCAGCAAGAAAGGTAAATGCTTGACGCTGTTTTCTTCTTCGACAATGGGACTCATGGTTTTTCGTTCTTGCAGTATGCTCGCATCATCCAAAAGCTGGGATTCCCCGCACAGTTTAAAGTATGAAGACGAAAACACATTGTGGTCTGAGCTCAAACTTAGTAACGTCCGTGATCGCAGGATTTTAAGATCCAGAACATTGTTGGCTCCTGTGACGTTAAGTTCCCGATCAGATTGGAGGGCCTGGCGTACGCTCACGGTCACTTCTCAAGCGTAAGTCGTGCTTCCTTTGTCACACTTACACTCTTTTCTCTTTTGCGGGTCTTATCACTAAAGTTTTGTGCAGTACGAACCAGAGCTGTTCCCCGGATTGATCTACCGAATGAAGCAGCCTAAGATCGTGCTCCTGATCTTCGTCTCTGGAAAGATTGTGCTTACTGGTGCAAAGGTAAAACCAGTAAAAAACGCAGAGAGATGGAGGTAACGAAGCTCTCTTCCTTGGAGCTCCTTTTTTTCCACAGGTCCGGGATGAGATCTACGAAGCATTCGAGAACATCTACCCGGTGCTGACCGAGTTTAGAAAGATGCAGCAATGGTATGTTTCTCTCAAATTCGCCCGATCGATCGCCAAACTTACACGGTGTTCTTCGTATAGACAATTCTAAAGCTTCCAGGGTCATCGAATCAACTTCCAAGATCATCGAATTGCAACTTATAGGACACGACGGACGCTGTAAAGGAAAGAAACGTCGAGAGGGAAACGATGCTTTACTGGGAGAGAATGTTTCTCAACAAAGCCTTTTAATTATTCACTTATATCCAGCCATGGAATAATTTTTGTTCGCTCATTTGATTTGAATGGATGATACGTCGGGTGTTCGAATCTCTCCAGCGTTATTTTCTTTTGCTAGAACCCTAGTGTATGGAATCGTCTTCTCCGCGAGCGTAGCTTAGGTGGGCGGGAATGAGATCCAGCGCAGGTTAGTCGAAATTCTTGGAGAATGCTGCTCGCGGCAGGCTGTCTGATCGATTTCCCGTGCCATCGATGGCCTTCTAGATTTGCGAGCAGCGCGAGAAGGAGCTATGCCGTGCGGCGGCTTAGAAATTGCCAGGCTCTGGGATTTCGGAGCTCCAGGGGGCTAGATAACGGCGATGGAAGCGACGAGGATGGGAATTTTGTTCTTCAGCAGCCGCTGGAGATGGACGTGGAGGCTGAGGCGCTGGGGCTGCTGGAATGGCCGCTGGTTTGTCGGCAAATCGCCAGGTTTTGTGCCACGCCCATGGGTGTTGCTGCTGCTCGGGGCTCCAATCTTCCAGTCGGGAAGAATCGAGAGGACAGCGAGGGATTGCAAGATCAAACAGCGGATGCTCACAAGCTGGCCGGGACTCTTCGGTTTCTTGGTGCTAAGGACGTGACGAAGGTCGTGGAAGCGGCCATCTCCGGAGAGTTTTGCCATGTTGGAGAGCTTTGCTCGGTCAAGGATACGCTAGAGTGCGCTCGACGCTTGCACGATCAACTCTTCGCGAAAGGTGGTGGTGGTCTGGAGCTAGAACGTTTGGAACTTTCTCCACTACAACGGATCATGCAAGGCCTGGAGCTTTGCAGCGAGCTGCGAGAAGACATCGACAAGTGTTTGGATTCGAAGAGAGAGATCGTTCTCGACAGGGCGAGCACGAAGCTCTCGCAAGTTCGTCGCCAAAGGCAGGCCAACATGACCGAGCTCGAGAGTTTACTGAAGGAAACAGCGAGAATGGTGATAGATGCCGGAGGGATCGACTCGATGACTATCACCACCAGAAGAGCCAGGCTTTGCGTTGCTGTGAGAGCGTCACACAAGTTTCTACTTCCTGGAGGCGTGGTCTTGGATTCTAGCAACACTGGTGCGACGCTGTTCATGGAACCAGAGCCGGCACTTCGGTTAAACAATTTGGAGATACAGCTCTCGGCAGCTGAAAGAGCAGAAGAAGTGGCGATTTGCAGAAGGCTTGCGTCCAGAGTTGCCGCCTCCGCAGCAAGCATCCTTGAGCAGCTCAACGCAATCACGCTGGTGGATTTAGCCTGTGCTCGAGCGAAGCATGCGAAGTGGCTTGGAGCAGTGAAGCCCGCGTTCTTCGAAAGTAAAAGCGAGTCGAAGGGAGTTATCATTGAGGAGATTCGGCACCCTCTATTGCTTGAGACTGCACTGGAAAAAGGTTTGGACAGAGATAACTTTCCTGTTCCGATTGACATCAAGGTGAGAGACGGAGTCAAGATCGTTATCATCTCTGGCCCAAACACCGGTGGGAAAACTGTAGCTTTGAAGACGCTGGGAATTGCTTCTATTATGGCGAAGGCGGGACTATACTTGCCTGCGTCAGGAAATCCCAGACTCCCGTGGTTTGATCGTATATTTGCCGATGTTGGCGATTCTCAGGTGCGTGATCCGCTTGCTAAAATGGTTTCTGACTTCTGAGTTTTTCTTTCTTCAGTCGCTGGAGCAGAATTTGTCAACATTTAGTGGTCATATGAGGCGTCTGTGCAAGATTACCGAAGCAAGTGGTCCTCAGTCTCTGGTGCTGATAGACGAGATTGGAGGTGGCACTGATCCGGCCGAGGGATCGTCTCTGGCTACTGCTGTGCTCAAGTATTTCGCCAAAACGGTTCATCTATGCATCGTCACCACGCATAGTGCTTCACTGAAGACCCTTCCAATCCACGACCAGGACTTGCCATTTGAAAATGCGTCTGTGGAGTTCGACTTAGAAACGCTTCGGCCAACTTACCGAGTTCTTTGGGGACTTCCTGGACAGTCAAATGCTCTCAACATTGCGAAGTCTCTTCAGTTCGACTCGGATATCCTCAGCCGTGCAAGCTACTGGCTGACTAAGCTGACACCGTCGGGACTTAAAAGTCGTCAGAGCGATCTTATGCTGCAGCTCATGAAGCAGTCCGAGGAAGAAGAGGACCATGCCTGCACAGCAGCAGTGTATCTTTCTGATATAGAGACACTGCACAACGAAGTAAGCGGATTCCTGTCAGCCACAATAATAAGTAGCTAATTCTGTGTTCATTCTCTCCAGATCGCGTTTGAAGTTGACGACCTGGACAAGAGAAAAATTGCCGCAAAACGCCAGGAACTAGCTTCGATGAGCAAGCACGTCACTGAAGCAAAAAACAAGATGGAGGCAGTGATATCCAGGTATAAAGAAGGATTGAGTAATAACAGTGGCGGTGGCAAGGCATTTACATTGCGAACTGCACAGGACTCAATCACCACCATAGTGAACGACTATGGCGCTTTCTTCAAAGAACAAAATCCGAGCAATAGTTATTTGCCTTTGCCGGGAGTAGGAGAACGAGTTATCATACGGAGGCTGGGGAAAAAGCCGGCAACTGTACTTGAGCCTGCCGACGATAGTGGCCATTTGATGGTTCAACTTGGAACTATGAAAATGCGCGTCAAGACCACTGAGCTGATGCTCACAGCCCAGGGCAGTCCTGTTAAACAGGCAAAGGTACAGTCAGATCTCTTTTTTTCTATGTTTTGTTTGGAGTTGATGGCTAGTATTGTTTTTTTATCTTACAGAAGCCTGCTCCATTCCTTCCCGAATCGGGAACTACGGAACTTAAATTCGGGCCTGCAATCCAAACGTCGAAGAATACAGTAGATTTGCGGGGAATGACAGTGGAGGACGCTATCCAAGTCGTTCGCATGGTTATAGCAGAGAGAGAACCGGGATCAGTGCTTTTCATCATTCATGGCGTCGGAACAGGTGCTTTGAAACAGGCAGTGATCTCAATCTTGCGAAAGCATCCCAACGTGGCCAAGTTTGAGGACGAGTCCTTCGTAAATGGTGGCTGCACAGTCGCTTACGTTTCATAGACTACCATCGTCAACGATGAACAAGAAAGCAGAGGGAGCTTTCAGTGAATCTAGAGGTTATCAAGAAAAATAGGCTCGAATGCGGGCGGGATCTATGATAATGGCCACTGAGGAGGGAAAAAGCCATTGTTTCGCGAAGACTTTGCTTCCTCTAGTATGCAAAGTGTGGGAATCTTTTTAGCTTGCTGCTTTGGCAAAAGATAAAACTCACAAGGACGATTATGAAAGCTCTGGGGAGTTTCACAGGTGGCCCCCAAGATCCAAGTTGGTCCCCAAAGCTGGAACCTACCAAGAGATCGATAACGACAAGCATGCCACAGTGGCTACACTACTGTCCGGAGTGAACGTCGTAATTTGGACGTAAGCGTCATCTGTTCTTCACCAACCGGACTACGTACCAGTGTTTCTGGTGTGGCGAAAAAAAACGAGTTCAAAAACTCTGAAAGGTAAGAAGGATTTGGTTGGCCCATGGGACTAAACATGATCTACTGTAACAGGCCGTGGTACAAGTTAAGACGAAGTAGCTAAAGCTTCTAAGCAAACGGACGGACAACGAACGCTCCCTTCCCATCACTACAAAAGTCTTGAAACTCACAAGCAGAATCTCCAAGTCCAAACCAGCACTGCGAGCATGAAAGCAGCTCCCACCGTCGCATGCAAAGCTTCCCCGCTCGATGTATTGCTCGACGGATTAAATGGCTGGAGGATGCCACCCGATGACGATGGTCCTGTTGTTCCACCGCTGGTGCTGCCACCACCCGTGCCAGCCCCGCCACCCGAGCTCCCACTGCAAAGATGCAAACAAAACGAAACCACGCTCAAAGGTAAGCTTTGAAACATCGGTTAACCACTCTACCTTGACGTGAATATGCAGCTGTCATGACCTGGAGAGAGAGAGAGAGAGAGGACTACCGTCAACACCAGCCAGCTGAGGCAACTAAAACAGAAGCTTACTTGGATCAGTGCTCGTCAGCATTGCGGCTCCCTGGAAATCGCATGTTGCTCCAGCGCCAACATTCTTCTGGTAGTAGCTGTTGAAGGCGTAAGACGCATGCGCGGAGTAAGTGTCCGGGAGATAGCAGGCACCGTTCTGTTGGATAGGGGTGCAGTCGGCGTTCCCTTGGCCGCAGGCCCAGTTGAGGCCAACGGAGAGCAAGCTATCAGGTGCTCCTGAAGCAGCAACGCAAAACTGGCCACTTCCAGTTCCAGTTCCACCGGAGGGTGGTGCAACAGCGGTACCGTTGGTGCCGTTGTCAGCGAGGACTCTCCGCATCAAGATCTCAGCTTCCGAGACTCCGGGACTCAAGTGGAAGCTGTACCGCGGGACCTGGCTCGTGCTGAAAAGTCCATAGCGTCGACGACTATCACCAGCAGGGCCAACGATGTCGAAGAACTCGTGGACGTAGACACGGATGCTGGCTTCTGGCTTGTGCGGGGTCCCCTTGTCGCTCTGGATCCGTTTCACGAGGCTTTGAGCGAAGAGAGCAGCGTTCTCAACGGTTGCGGTCGAGAGGGGGTCACTTTCGGATCCAGACGACTTCCATGGCCAGCCGATCTCACCAACGACAACCGGAATGTTTGAAAAGCCGAGCTTTTCCATGGCACTGTAGGCGGAGTCGACAGCGGCGTCGAGCAAGCTGGAGTAGCCAACTTTGGTGTCTTCATCGAGAAGTTCCTGAGCGGTGGACGACGACATGGCAAAGTCGAGAGCGAAACCATCATGGAGGTGAGCTTCGAAGGGGTCTACATTGATCATCACGTACGAGCCTTTGGGAGCCAGGAAGTCGAGAAGCTCGCGCAAGTGGCTCTGGTAGAAATCTTCAAAGGCTGCCGAGGATGGTTTATGGCCCCACTGCGAGAACATCTGCATGGACAGCGAAGCCGACACTCTGATCTCCTGCTCTAGACCCGCCGCTGCGATGCAAGAACGGATTTTTCTGCCGGCTTCGATGAGATCTCCAGCAAAAGAGGGATCTTTGGTCATGAGCTCCGACCCCAGTACGATACCCGTGACCTCCGTCGATGGAAAGTGGTGAAGGATATTTGCTTCGAACCATTCTGAGGCAGCATTCTGGGACTGAGCAAGAGCTGGAATGGACTGATCGGGAACGGTGAGAAGAACCTGAATTTTCGAGCCGGACAGGGCCCGAAGAATCGAGGGATGAGCATCGCCCTGCAGCTTGATGTACCGGACTTGGAGGACTTGGAGAAGATCCACGACAAGCTCTGCTTTTGGGAGACGGCCAGCTTCAACTTCGAGCTTGGGGTACCTTACATTGACTCCAACAAATCCAGAAGCTCCTGCGTTATGACACAAGAAAGAGCGAAGTTATGAGCACCATGGTCGGTTCGTGGCGGGGATAAAACTCAATCACTCGGAGGAAAAACTGTCCTGGAACAGTCGAGGAGTTCCTTGGAGCTGCGAGAAGAAGCCCCCTTATGAACAGTGAAAGGTCTGTGGATAGAGGGGGAGAGGGAAGGCATTAAGTTTGGAGCTCTCTAACCTGATGCCACACAGGTGCTGATGAGAATGATGAACACGCGCAGCACTCCAGAGCGTCCGAATCCTCGATCTGTCACCGCTGCTGCTGCTGCTGCTGCCTCCATGATATTTATATGTCCGAGAGAGAGCTGTGGAAACTCTCACCTCCAGGCGAGGATAAGAGAGAGGAGCTCGCACAGTGCAAGCGTTGTTTAAGAGCGCATGAAGCAGGGAACAGGGGGATGATAAGCAGAGTTTAGAGATCCTTAAAACCGTTCCGGGGGTGAAAAGAAAAAAAGGTGCTCCAGCAGCCGCTAGCAGATCGACATCACAGATGACTAAAACGACGAGAACAGTGCTTTTCTGCTGATTCAAGAGGCTCGAGGGCGGTGCTCGAGAGCTCACGCTGGTGTTACGTAGACGCGAGCGCTAGAGGAGAGCCCCACCGCGATTGACGATTAGGCGAGCCCCACTGCTGCTGGCGATCAATGGAGCGATCACACGACACGAGGTAGGCCAAAGTATCAACGCTAAGGAGAGAAAAAAAAGCGAGGAAAGAGAAAGAATAGCTAGCCCCTCTTCTTGCTTCTCTGTCTAACTAGACGAGTTTTTGTGTCGTAGGTACCTCGCTCCCCTGCGAAGAAATGGATTCAACACTAGCGCACACGTGTGTTGTCGAGAGACTATATATCGCTTCCAGGTTTTTCTATTTGCTCTTTTTTAATTTCTTTCTCGCTATATTAACACATATACGTTGTGGTAGAGGTGTATGATCAAGCTGTATGATCGAAAGCAATCACATGGAAATGACTATATTTCGAGCAAGACGATTGGAAAATAAAAAGAGAGATCTCTCTGGAAAAAGCAACGCAAAATCTGAGAGAAATGAAAGAGCATCAGTAACAGCAGCAGCAGTGGCGGAGAAGTTTTTGGATGATACTAACGGGCAACAAAGAGCTAAGTTCTAAAGCTTCTCTTTTCTGTAAAGCTGATACTTTGCTTTGCTTCTTTGTTTAATCAGGCGAACGCATACGGACGATCGCAGCCCCGCAACGGATACCTACGCTCTCCCATACAATACATTCCAGAAGAATATTCTGTCAGGGGATTGGACGAATATTCTCTCGAGAACAGAATATACTGGAAGCAGAATATACCTTGCTAGTCGTTGAAAAGGGTGGAGAAATAAAAAATATTCGGTGCTTAGCGTGAGAACTCACAATGCAACGTATCTATCGTACTGTGGGATTTTAATGTCACTGAAAGCTGTGCGTGATGGGGACCGGCGACCGTGTCGTCAAAAAAGGGGATAACTCTCAATTTTTTACCATGAATTTCTTTTACCCAGGGGTTGTAGATGCTAGGCTGGTAGGTACGTAGCGCTGCGACTAGGTGTACGTATGGGGACAGTATCATATGGCATCAAACGTCCTTGGATTTAGAATGTTACGAGGGGAGGTTTAAGGGAGGTTTTTACACGAGCGGGTCTTTTCCTTTAGTCCGCCTTTAGTTTTGGTTTGGTTCTTTCCATCTCTTTCAGTGTTTTTTGGTTTTAGCATCTGGGCGCGTCTGTCTGTCTGTGTGTGCTGCTACTGTCGCGAGTGACAATAAAAATTTGGGTGCCATGATTACACCTATGGCCTCCAAATCTCTCTTGCCAGCACAACGAGAGCAGAGAATTTAATGCAGTGTCCTCCTCGCTTGCCTTCGATTTGTTAAAATGAAAAAAACTTACTTGGAACTTCTCCATTAGCTTAATACAAGAAAAAAGAACCGCGAGACGCATTGGCGAAGATGGTCTAGAGTGTTTTCAGTACAAAATTTGGTGCATTGACCTGTGCAAGCAACGAACAAGGTTTGTGAGTGATGTGAGAGCCAAGCAGAAACACCAAAGTTTTTACTCACCCCAAGGAAGAGAGGGAAAAGGTGTTGATCAATCGTTGCTTTGGTCACTTTCGTCGTCCGAAAAGCTTCCACCGTTTTCCAGGTGAGGCTTGTCTTCGTCCATCCTTTCTTCTTCTTCTTCCTCCTCGTCCTCGTCTTCGTCTTCGTCAGCCATTGCGTCCTCCACCTCTTGATCACTGTCTTCTTCTTCATCTTCTTCGTAAACAGCGGTAGCCACCTCCGCTTGCTCGACGCTCTTGGATGTCTCGTTTGCCTTGATCTGAAACAAAACAGGATGAGCATGAAAAGCGACTGTGTCCGCTTTTACCTTGGCGACGATCAGATCCAGCCTTCCAGACAATGCGAGCAAAGGTCTGAATATGTGAAGACGAGACTCCACAACCTGGAACATGTTCGTCTCTCTCAGGCTTGAATAGAAAATGTAAAAAGCTGACTTGCCTGATAGAGAGATTTCAGGACAGGTTGGATGGCAATGTTGGACATAATATAACTTGCATGTTCCAGCAGCGTTATCCGGATCCATGGCAGTAACTGCAATCCTCGCCGTGGACTACACACACACACACACACAAACATTGAAATTACGATAAACACCAAGAAAAACAACGAAAGGGAAACTTGTGCTACCTTTCTTCAAGCCTCGAAATTGCGAGTCTCAAAAGAGTGCAGGCATCCTTTGGACTCAAGGACCTGACGGTGTTCGTAATCACCTACAAAGTTTCAATGATCAAACCGTTTGAAACAAAGCATTTGAAAAACTTAAAAGTTTACCTTCGTATCCGAAACACACAGGCACTGCTCGATCAGACTCTTGTCGTCCGATCGCATTGCCTGTGTGAAGAGAACCTCCAGAGAATCCGACTTTGGAGGCACCACTTCCGCGTTCTCAAACGCATTTCCCTCGGTGCGTTTGTCTTCTACCAGTCCCAAAGCCATGAGACGTTCTTCCATTGTTTGCTCGTCCTTGTCTTCTTCCATTGGAGTGGCTCCATCGGCTTTATCCTCTAGAGCGGCAAATACGTATGAACTTCCTGGACTTTCACTTCTGAAAACTCTCACCTTCCATACCTTGACTTGGTTCGGCTTCTGAAGCCACATTTGCTTCGCGCCTCTTTCGTTTCTTCACGTCGCCAGCTTCAATTCGAGGCTTAGGAAGGCTTGCGTCGGCTGCATTGTCTGCTCCCAACACAGTCACTGCTGAAAAATCGACAAAACTTATGAAAAACCAGTAATGTAAATAAGAACACGAAAAGAAGATCCTACCATCATGGCCACCACGCTTGATCGTCGGTTCGGACTGCGAGAGTAACAGATTTCCCTGCTCCGATGGAGGCAGAACAACGACGCCTTCTTCAGGCAGTGCCACCGTCTCAAAACTCGGCCTCACAGTCGTACCCCGTGCAACCACGACAGAGCCAGCTCCCACAAGCCGTCCAAGAAGAATGCTTTGTTTCGACGCTTTTCCCGAGTTCTTGGAGCCGACACGAACTCGCACGGGCTCGGCCTTCCCGAGCTCTTCCAAGCTCAGACCGCTCCATATGTAAGCCTCGCCTGTTTCTGAGACTGCCAGTATTTTCCTTTCCGTGCCATCCTTTTCGAAACCCCACGAATCTAGAGCAACAGCGGGATGCTCCATCGCCAGAGCCACTTTAGCTTCCTTCCCAACTTCGTTAGTGTCCCAAACTGCGATGTTTCTGTCACCAACAGCAGCCGAAAGTACGTATCTTCCGTCCTCGGTAAACACAGTAACATTCACAGAAGACTGAAAAAAAACAGAAGAAAAAAGAAAGAGATTGTAATGTGCCAGGATAGAAATCAATATAACAATACTCACAGCATGCCCAGTAAACTTTCGTAACCTCTTCCTGGTTCTCATATCAAACAGTCTCAGCTCGTTGGCCGCGACAAGCAACAGCGAAGCATCTGCAAGAACACTTGTTTACAGAACAAGGCTTTTGCTTCACGAAAGCACACACCTGGCGACGACGATATATTCGTGATTGAACTTTTCGAGCACTGCAACGTGCTCAAAATCTTTCCAGAGGCTACCTCGAGCTCGCAGACAATGCCATCTATTCCAGCACTGAACAAAGATCCTTGGTTCTTCGCGAAGCACACGGAGGTTACTCCACTGGAATAGTTGCTCAAAACCAAGCTAAACTCGAAAAAAAAAATTAAAAAAATGGGAGTCGCTTACCCGGTGTTGCAATCGTTTGTCCTCCATGTGAGCTCTCCGAGAATGGGATCCCAGGCCAGGACGTCTCCACCTCCAGTTCCTAGAACAATCAAAGACGCCTTCTTCTTTTTCTAACACACAAACAAAGGATGAAGAAGCCTCCTGTGCCTTGCGAAATAGGCAAACCTTCTTGCTGGAAGCACCCCATGCTAGACTTTTGTAGTTGAGAGCCAAATGCCCGTCTAGAGCTTGAGAAGAACTCGCTGCTATCTCGCTAAATTCCGCGCAAACATGACCACTGGCAACATCCCATGTCTGTAGATCAAATATTTTGAATCAATAACACTGAAATCTAGAAGAAGAACCTTCAATCGTCCATCGCCAGCACCGATAGCAAACTGATCTCCTCGCGGACTGAACGCCGCTAGAACCATCGCCAGAGGAGAAATGGGGCGCTTTAGGGCTTAGGGTTTTATTAACTTGGGGGTTTATACTAAGAATATTCTTCTAACATCAAGGGGGAAAGGAATGATCAAACCCTACGTGGCATATACTACGAAGATTCGTCTCATCACAGGACGCTGGTAAAATAGACTAAGAATCAAGCAGCGTAAGTTTTGCGTCTTTGAAAGCGATTTGTCATTAGCAATGGGATTTTACCAGAATCTGGAAAAAGAAAAAAAGATTAAAAAAAGGTAAAACTTAGGGTAAAACGTGTATGGGCGCATTTCCTTGGTACGATGAAAAGAAGAGTGGATCCACCGCTTGACACGAGCAAGGTATGGGCTGCTACTGTCTTACAGCGGTTTCCATTCTCCGTGTTGGAGCTGGACGGCTTGCGGAGAGCCCTCTCACACATGCTACCATTGGCGCTGCCCCTTGGCTCTGCAACTTTCGCACAGCTCGCCGATGATGATGAGATCGCTGCTGCCGGCTTCGCTCCAAACAGCCCGGCGGAGAGCATCGTGTCTCTCACGACAGCGTTCATGGGATCCAGCGCCGAGATGGACGAGTCCGGGAAGCTCCTCGAGTCTGCCTGGGACCAAGCCTTCTGCAACCTGTGGATGAAGCTGCTCAAGCTTGCTGGGATAACGACTGTCGAGTTCAATCGCAGCATCGTGATGGACTCTTTGGATGGTAGCACTCGCGCCGATCCGATGCTGTGGACTGGAAACCGCCTGTGTGCCAAGTTCGAGGAGAGGCGGCAGTTCTTGCAGGATGCGCAAGAGAAGTTAGAGGAGAAGCTCGTCAACTTGGAGCCACGGTTCTACGGCCCAGTGCCGTGGATCATCGGGGTGGCTCTGGCAGGCCAGGAGATGGCAGCGTGGGCGATGATACGGGGATCACAGACGCCATCGCAAGTTCTTGTGGGGCCTTTGAAACTGACGTCGATGCGAGACAAATTTACTTGCTTGCACTTCTCCATCAATCTCCTCCGGGTTGCGCTCACGCTCAAGGACGTCGCCTCCTCCAGCTTTGTGGATCGTCCAAGGCCGTTCCGGACGCTCCCGCCAGCGTTCTATGGAGCTGCGGACCAGATCGAGAGAACGCTCTGGCTCGACAATGGTATGGCGATCAAGGAGATCTGTCCCTGGACGCTGCATGTCAGTGAAGGATTCACGACAATGGAGTTTGTGAGGAAAGCTTACGGGCTCCAAGCAGAGGGTATAGTTCCTGGCGAGCCGATGCTCATGAGGGACAGGTACAGAGTGACCATGAAGGCCGTGGAGTGTGAGCCGCCTGTCTGTACCGAAGTGGAACTTCTCAGTGCTGTTCTATGGATTCTTCGCGGCCTGGAGAAGTTGCATGAAGCGGGGCTGGTCCATCGGGATGTGAGGTGGGAGAATGTTGCCAGGAGCGGTGGTGGCTACGTCTTGATCGACTTGGAGACTGTGTGGGAAGCTGGTGGCGAGCCCGAGTGTTCGCTTCTGGTTTGGGGTGAAGAGACGCTTGTAGGCGATAAGTACATGGAGGAATCTGATCTGTATCTTGTTGGTAAGATGATGTATGTTGTGGAAAAACTCTCCCCGGCAGCTCAAGAGTTCCAGTCCAGGCTGCTGGGCTATGAGTTTGCATCAGCCAGAACTGCTATTGAGAACCTCATTGCTCTTCAGAACTGAAGAGCTTGGAGGACGAATGTTCGTGTTTGTTTTTGGATGCCCCTGCTGGAAACACTGTCATGAAGTGAGAGATTTTACAATCTCTAGTTTAGCAAAGGAAGTATTTTACTCAAAAATACTATTAAATCTTAAAGGAAAATTATGGTTTAAGTGATTGAATCTGTATATTTTTATCATGGCAACTAGGCCATAAAACAATATTTTATCAAAAAAAATATTTTGAAATTTTGCAAAATAAATAACAAGATTTAAGCTATGAATAACAATATAGTAAGTTGGACAAATATTTATGAACTAAATATATTATAAACCCTAAGCCCTATAAATTTGCTTAAACAAATAAAAAGTTAAAAAATTATATTACATTTAGTTAAAAAATAAAAATATTGTGGATTTATTACAAATTTGGTTGTTTAAGTATCAGATATTAGAATTTTTTACAGTAACTAATTTTCACAACTTATTTTTTAATTGATGTATTTCAATATCCAACTAAAAGATATAAAAAAGAGATACTCATGCATATTTTTAAATAAAAAATGTAAAGAAAAAGAGTCATTTCTCTCTTTTAAATATTAGTATAATATGGAAATAACTAAATAAAATTATTTTAAAAGTTTATTAATATATACATATATATTTGTATGGTTAAAACTAAACTTAAATATCCATTAAGTGTTGATTTATTTGATAATAATTGAACAATTGGGGTTGTTCGATGTCCAGGTGATGTGTCTCTGTGACAAGGAGTACGATCACTCCAGGAGCTTGGCCATTGCAGTTGGAACTCCAAACATAGTATTTGAGGCTCTGAAGCGTTCGACGACAAAACATTTGCTATTCACTCGACAGAAATCTTTGCGGATGTAGAAGAATTTGTCAGCAGTGCTAAGGGCGAGACAATAATATTTAATTAAAATATATAAAGTTTAGCAAAATTTATGGTAATGTAATGATACTAGTTTTAGTGAAATTATTTTTAATCATTTATAAATTATAAAGTAACTTTAAATTTATCAATCAATGTTTCTAATTTTTTGTGATTCAATGGCAATTTGATCGAGGATTTCATTTTGTCTGCAGTCGCTTCATTTAAGAAGACAAAATGTGTTTTTTCGTTCTCCTTTTTAATATTTGCTCGAAATGATATTACTTTAAATTTTTTAAAAAATTTCACTTTATTTATATTTTAATTTCCAGGCTTTTTTCATCATTGTCATATAAACATAATTATGTATTTATTTATTTTACAAATATAATTAATATTTTATTATCAAAATTTTTAAAACATTATATTTTTATTATTTTGATAAATATTTTTTAGAATAAACTTCAAATATACATAACTACATCGAATTTGAAATTTTTAGAAATTTTGTAATTTAACATGTTAAATATAATTCACATTGCAAACTAATATTTAGTTACTAATAAAAATAATCACTCTATAGAGCCATAATACCAAAGACATTAATCTTCCTATAATATAAGCGACACTTAATTTTTATTGCATTTATTATAATATAAGCCCATGCTTAGTCAGATAAATATATTTTATTATAAAATCAAGTTTGATGTTCTCAAAAATAATAGAACTATACTTTCAATTTTGATATACTTTATTAATTCTTGCTTCAAATTTATTCTTGTTGATATAATGTAATCTGTTTTTCCTGAAACTTTTCTGAATGTAGATTAATAGTAGAAATAAACTTTTTTAGTTTATTGAGTAGTTTTGTTTCCATACTCAAGATTCGAGAGGAACACTCGCCCATTGCAGCTCACTTGAGCAAAGACAAATCGCGAAAAAATATTTCTGTGCCACGGAATTATTCATATAGCAACATAAAACTCGATTGGAGCTTTAGCCTATTTTCAGCGTCGATGATTCCTCCTGTGAGGCGGAATGTAGGGCCCTGGCAAAAAAAAATTTGAAGGTAAAGTAGTTACTCTCCACGTACTTACCATCGATGAAGCCCAGTGGCGAACGGTCTTTGAAGCAATACAGTCGGTACTCGTAGCCGAGTTTATCGAGCTGCCTCTTTACTCCGCGAGAGAGGAGAAGGCAAGCAGGACCAAGACCAAGATCGCGCATCATCTGGAAAACCGCATGGAAGGCGATGAGTTCAAGCAACAAATGTATTTGACCAACCTCTTTTTTCTTCCCGACGACGACAAACGCGTCCACAGGCTTGGAAACCTTTGCAGCTAAGTAGGCCGCCCGAGTCTGTTGTGTAAGTGCGTCATAGTTGTGCAGCAACTCATCGGAGGCAACGTAGAGGAAGAGATCGACGTGGGAGGGGGTCGAGCCTCTCGTAATGGGATATCGATCATCCCGTTTGAGAACCATCGCTGGCCGCTGCTCTCCGAGAATGTCGATGAGATCGCATTGAGCTCCTTCGGCGATGTGTACCAGGATGGTCTTCCCAGTGATGATAAACGGGCAAGGAAGTTCTAGAAAAGAATATGGAAGGTTGAATAATCGGAAAGATTAGATTTACCTCTCTCGATCGAGACATGCTGGATCACACTAAAGAGCGGGTCGATCATCCAATTCGGAACTAAACACGTAATAGGAAGTAAGAGGTCCTCATTCCGGCAAGAAAGAAAAGCTAGTATTACCGACAGAATGGAGGAGGAAGATCGTGGATGCCATTGAGCTGCAGAAAGCCGCTGGAAAGAATGTGATCGATCCGTCAAAGACGCAATATTTCGGCATCATCAAGGAAGAATTCGAGAATACGTACCAAGAACTGCCATAGAAGCCCTGTCCGTGATGCTGGAGAGGAAATATGCCATCGCCAGGGTCTCCAAGGGGATTCCGACGCTCTCCCGCCAGGAAATCTTAATCTTGGTGTAGAGCAAGATCGCTGTGGAACAGAGAACGCCGAGAACGGGCAGGCCACACGGCATCGCCGCCAAGTCGCCGACCTGGAAGAGCGCCACGATCGTAGAGCTGATGATGAAGAGCGCGATCCCTAATGCCGCCAAAGCGCCGAGCTTGGAGAAGAGCGCCATCGCCGCCATGCGCTATTCCTTCCCACAAAGTGTTAAGGGCCAACGCAATGGCGGGCTGTTCAAAATATAGAAACGAATCTTCGCAGTATATGCCACGTAGGGTTTAATCATTCCTTTTCCCCTTGCCTGGACGATAAATTTATTTCCTAGGGCTCGTATTCTCAATGGCGGGAAGAGAGGCCCTAGCTAGCTAGGGCGCGCGGGAGCACGAATCGATCCATCCAGGTCTGCTAGGAATCCCCTGCTTGTGCGCCTGCCTCATTCATGTTCTTCCCAGTTCTAGCATCGGAGTAGTGCATTCTCGCGATTTTGAGCTGTGTTCCTGTGATGCAGTCTCTCTCGATCGGGATAGGGCGCTCGCTTTTCTACCTTAGGCTGGGAATGGGGCGGACTCGCAGCGTTACCGAGTTTTTCCAGCCTCCCAAGAGGGTGAAGGTGGGATCGGAGGACTGAGCACAGGTTTTTCATACTGCTGCCGCTACCGTGGATGGAGAGGATGGGTCTGGATTCTCGTTTCGTCGTCTCAGCGATGAGGAACTCGCTCGAAAGTTTGACGATCAGAGTCCAGCTCCGAAGCACCAATCTTCCTACTCGTTCAAGACAGCTCTTTCAGTGGAAGAAAATGCCGAAGGAGAACAAGGTCCGAGCAAAGACGAGAAGATCCGAGTGGAAACTTCAGTGGAGGAGCGCACGGAAGTTTCAACGCTAAGCAAAGAGCAAAAGATGCGAGTGGACATGAACAAGTCCATGGCTCTGGCCAGGAGAAAGCTGCGATTGTGCGAGGAGGTCGTCCAAGCTTGTAAGTGTTTTCTTAGTTCTTTTTCTCGCGTGTGTAACTTTCGTGGTTTTCCGTTCTTTCTCCAGCGCCAGGAGAATTCCCCGACTTGGAGAAGCTTTTGGTGGAACCGAGCTGGGTGGAGGTCTTGCAGGACGAGTTCAAGAAGCCATACATGGAGAATCTCCAGACTTTTGTGAAGCAACAAGCGGCCGGAAAAGTTCCCGTTTATCCACCAGCGGCCAAAGTGTTCAATGCCTTCAACTCGTGCCCTTTCGATCGAGTGAAGGTTGTTCTTCTTGGTCAGGTATGCATTGGATTTCCTCTCCAACATTGTCCAAAAATATTTGTTTTTCTCCAGGATCCTTACCATGGTCCAGGCCAGGCCATGGGTTTATCATTCTCGGTTCCAGAAGGCATCAGAATTCCTTCCAGCCTGCTCAACATGTACAAAGAAATCCACAGCGACGTTGGTTGCCGGGTTCCGCTACACGGAAACCTTGAAAAGTGGGCATACCAGGGAGTTTTGCTGCTAAACACTGTTCTCACGGGTACGCAAGGAGATCTCTTGCTCGAATTCTTTTCTTTTCCGTTTCGCTTATTTCGTTTGGACTAGTTCGCGAGCAGCAGGCAAACTCTCATGCCAAGAAAGGCTGGGAGCCGTTCACTGACGCAGCCATCCGTGCCATTTCGAAAAGAAAGACCGGATTTGTATTTCTGCTGTGGGGGAACTGCGCCCGAGAGAAAATCCGGTGAGTGGAAAACTCTCGCCAGCATGTTTTGCATTCGATGTTGCTGAACATCCTTTCTTTCTTTGTTTGCAGTTTAATCAACCCAAACGAGTATCACGTCTTCAAGGCTGCTCATCCATCTGGCCTCTCCGCCCACAAGAAACAGAAGAAACAAATGTATATAGCTATGTTTAATATTAAACTCATAATATTCCCTTCTATGCTGTAGTTTTTTCCTTTTTTGAGTTGGTAGTGTTTGTTTTGGGGTCTTTTCTACAGTTGATTATTAATTTTGAGTATACCTTTATTACTTCTGAAACTTGTTAGCAGGGAAGTAGTGTTGTTGCTAGTGTGTCTGGGACTGGTGTAGAATACTTCTTTATTAAAAAATAAATTCTCTCAAACAATAATATCTTAAAATTTCACACTTTCATGAATGATTATCATCCATAAATAAATGGTTTAGTGAAAAGGCTCATCAAAACTTTTAAAAGGATGATCAAACATGAATATATATAGTTAGCATTCCTTGTCTGTGAAGTGTGAAGAGGGTTTTGACCCTCTTGCCTAATCCTAGGGCATGGCGAGATGGACGCTGGTATTGGACCTAGATCAGACGCTCGTTAGTGTGTATTGGGCATCCATGCATATGTCTTTTCTCTTCTAAAGCATCATAAACAAAGGTATTTAGTTGTCTTATATAGAATAACTAATTTACACAATAGAGGGATAAAGGCATCTAATTGTCTCATATGAACTAACTAATCTAAACAATAGAAGGATTGAATGGAAGGACAAAGATATTTAGTCCTCTCATATGGAATAACTAGTCTATACAATAAAAGGATTGATAGATTTAATATGGACATGGAATAATTGATTTACACAGTAAAAGGATTGGTAAATTTAATGCAAACATGGAATAACTGATTTACACAATGGAAGGATTGAATGGAAGGACAAAGGTATGTACTTCTCTCACATGGAATAACTAATTTACACAATAGAATGATTAGTAGATTCAGTGCAAACATAGAATAACTAGTTTACATAATGGAAGGATCAATAGATTCAATGTGGAAATGGAAGTGCTAATTCCCCTCAATAGATTCAGTCCAAACATGAAATAATTGGTCTATACAATGAAATAATTGGTAGATTTAATATGGAAATGGAAGTGCTAATTCCCCTTGATTTAGTCAATGAGTCTTTAGTTGGATTAAGGGGAGAGAAATAAAGTGCTACACCACTACCCAAATCATTAGGTAATCATTAGGTAATTTCATCCCATGATCACATGCGTTACACTCACCCCCCCCTTTAGCCCTTAGTGGCTATTTTATCCCCATTTATCCCCCAAAGTTCCAAGGATCTATGGTGACAGTATATCCAAATCTCATCCCATGATTACATGCATTACATGATCTCATCCACCCGTACCACAGTTATTCCATATGAGGCAACTAATCATACACCCGTACCGCAGTCCCACAGTAGATACCTTTGTCCATGGATACTCCACACAAGAGGAAGGACGTACGCATGGATGCCCAATATGTACGATTTCAAATTTAGGGGTAAGAATATACCTTGCTCAAGGGTATATTATACTTTTTTAAGTAGCCACTAATCAATGGGAATCGAACCCGTGCCATTTGCTCCGATACCAATTGTAGCGCACTTTATCTCTCTCCCCTTAAGCCAACTGGAAAAGAGGCAATTACTTGATGAAAGAGCTCTTAGTGGCTATTTTATCCCCATTTATCCCCTAAGGTTCCAAGGATCCATAGTGATAATATATCCAAATTTCATCCCATGATCACATGCGTTACAATAAATGGGGATAAAATAGCCACTAAGGGATCTCTCATCAAGCAATTGCCTTTTTTCCAGTTGGCTTAAGGGGAGAGAGATAGGGTGTGCTACAGTTGGTATCGAAGCAAATGACATGGGTTCGATTCTCATTGATTAGTGGTTACTTAAAATATAATATACCCTTGAGCAAGGTATATTCCTACCCCTAAATTTGAAATCGTACGTATTGAGCATCCATGCATACATCCTTCCTCTTGTGTGGAGTATCCACAGATGAAGGTATCCACTGTGGGACTACGGTACGGGTGGATGACTAGTAACATTAGTCAATGAGGACATTGACATCTCTGAAGGGGGGGTGAGTGTAGCGCATGTGATTATGGGATGAGATTTGGATATACTGTCACTGTGGATCCTTAGAACCTTGAAGGATAAATGGGGATAAAATAGCTTCTAAGGGCTCTCTCATCAAGCAATTGCCCCTTTTCCAGTTGGCTTAAGGGGAGAGAGATAGGGTGTGCTACAAAATTCATCTCATGCTTTATGCCAATAATCTACTACTCTTTGCTATAATAGAAAAGAAGATATAACAATAGTTAGAGGTCCTTGAGGAATTCTACCAAGACATAGGTCTCAAGATCAATTTGACCAAAAACATAAATTATGATCTTCAATTTTAAAGCAAGCCACACCGTGCTCCACTATTAAGGACATGAGGTTTTACAAGTTACCACTTATCTTGGTTATTACCTTCACCATCAGTGAACATGGACCGCTTGAGTAATTCAACACAAAGCCATGGCCAAGTAGGTATATTACAGCCTATTGAACTCACTCTGCCAAGCAACTATCTACTAGTGGGATGCATGAAAAGAGCACTATCAGGCTGTAAGCCACAAATTTTTCCTTTCCAATTTGCCAGCTTACCTCGTCTATCCGACCAACTTTGCCTTGGCTTGTGCTAAGTTCCCTCGCCAAGGTTCCCGCATATGGTACCAGCTCCTACTTGGTCCTACTTGGTTTCAGCTACTTACTGCACGAGCAACGGAGTGTTAGCCATCCATCTACGGATTCCCAAATCTCTCCCAATCCCCCTCCCCGGGTTAGACTGGACTTAAGGTTCGGCTACACTCCCCACAAGCACAAACAGCCAAGCACACCAAGCCTCCAGATTCCTAACACCCCTTGGTACCACAAGACTTGATCATGGGACCCTCTAAATCCCAAGTCTTGGGTGCAGCACTTGCTTCGGGACGTCGGGGCGAAACACCGTGGCCTAACGGCCTGGTATGGGTACCTCTACCCCCCCCACTTCCATCCCGAAGGGAAGGCCCAAGCCCCTGGGAAGGGCGAGGACCAGTGAGCCACAAGGTACTCAAGTGGGGCACCACTCCACCTGAGCCAGGAGCACCGCAGTCGGTTTCCCTTTCGGGAGTGGGAGCTGCTCTTGAGCACTTCCCTGGGTGGCCCCTCCGGCACCACTCAGGCCCATGCTCACTCCCACCCAAGGCCCCTCGGCCCCAGTCTCAACCTCAAGTCAGTTTGGAAGCACCACTGGAGAGTTCCTGTGAGATACAAAATCCCTAGGCCCCAAAGTGGAGCTGGAAAGGGTGCCATGTGGTAGCGGCCGAAGTGAAAGCCAAACGAGTGTAACACGTTTGGACTAAAAGCTCCGACTTGAAAGGTCGAGAGCGGGAGTGGAACTCCTAACAAAGTGCTCGAGGAACAAGCACGAAGCGAGCAATAAGCGAGGCTCCAAAAAGGGACCCAAAAAGGACCAACATATTACACGTGGAAGTGTCCAAGGTGGAGTCCAAGGTGGAGTCCAAGATGGAGTCCGAGATGGAGTCCAAAGTGGAGTCCGAGATGGAGTCCGAGATGGAGTCCAAAGTGGAGTCCGAGATGGAGTTCGAGATGGACCGAGACGAAGTCCGAGATGGAGTCCGAGGTGGAGTCCGAGATGGAGTCCGAGATGGAGTCCGAAGTGGAGTCCGAGATGGACCGAGACGGACCCGAGATGGAGTCCAAGATGGAGTTCGAAGTGGAGTCCGAGATGGAGTCCGAGATGGACCGAGACGGGGTCCGAGATGGAGTCCGAGATGGACCCGAGATGGAATCCGAGATGGAGTCCGAGAAGGACCCGAGATGAAGTTCGAGGTCGAGACCGAGACTGGGACCAAGACCGAGACCGAGAAAAAAGACCGAGACTGAGACCGAGATCGAGACCGGGACCGAGACCGAGACCGAGGCGGAGGCCGAGACCGAGCCCGAGTCCGAGTCCGAGTCCGAGTCCGAGTCCGAGTCCGAGTCCGAGTCCGAGTCCGAGTTTGAGTCTGAGAGGGTGAAAGCCCAAAGCGTTCGTCTCCCAGACCCTGGGGGGTTTGGTGAGCTCCAAAAGTATAGGAAGGGGGAGGACTGCAGTGGAGCCAGTTTGGCCAGGAAAGGCCAGTTTGGCCCAGGAAGGCCAGACCCAGTGTTGGGTGATGAACTGACCACTGGGAAGTCCAAGACTAGAGTGAATACGGACCGACAAGTGGGGTAGCTTGGTGAAGTGTTCAAGAGCCGGCTCTAGTTCCCCCGGGAGATCGATTGGCTGATGCTCCCAGTCCAAGTGTGGGTGGCACTACCTACTTGGATACCAAGCGTGGCTCAATGGAACCTCGCTCTAAGCCCATGGCTAGAGCACCCAAGGGCGGAAGGCGGGGAAAGTACCTAGGTGGCTCGCGTAAGGCCACGGTGTTCCGAAATGTCGTCCTAAAGGCCCAGACTATGGAAAGGAAGAGGAGCAGTCCTTTGGGGTGTGACCAAGGACACAGTCGTGTGGTGATGAAGTCCCAGAGGACCGTGGGACTTAGTGGTCGGGCCTGTGGGCCTCGATCTAGTGGCAGTGTTGGCAAACACGGCCAAAGGCAAAAAGGGACTTAGTGGGGACTGACAGAGGGATATTAGGGAAGGCTGTTCCCTTTGTCGGTGGGCATCCTAAGGATGCTAAGGAGTGGATCTGGGATGACCACTCATGGATGGTTGGCCCAGTCTTGGAGAGACAAGACTGTGTTGCAAGTGGTATTGGACTACCAGTGTAGCAAAGGTGATTGGGCATGGCCTTAGCGTAATAGGCTGCTATGTCGGTGGTACCTTTGAGTGTCAGTCATGGGATCGGACACATGGAGCACTTGGACCAGGTGCAAGGGTTGAGTGGCATGGATGCCATTCTTGGGGCTAGCAAGTCCCAAGTCCTGAATTGGACTTATGGAGGTTGTGAAGGAGACTCCTCTAAATGGTCAGAGGTGTGGTTAAGTGACTAAATTAGAATGGAAAAATTAGTCGCTTACAACTTGGTATCGGAGCTGTTCCTTAGTCCAACTTTTATTGGTGCTCAAGTATATCACCATTGATGTTGGCATCGGAAGGTCCTAGGAGTGGGCTTATCCTTGAGGAGTAGCATGTCGAGAGGACATGGCTCTCCACTCAAGTTCATGCGTGAACTTTGGCACAATGTGGTGGATAGAAAAGGGCTAATAATGGAACGACTTTGGGATCTTGGGAGCAGTATAAGGTTTCCTTAGAGAGCTGAGGATGTGATCCAAATGAGTGTTTGACGCAATAAACGGGCTAATGTAATTGTGATAAACAACTATAGTTGGGATCACGGGAAAGATAAAGACTCCAAAGCAATAAAGGAGTCACAAGATTATCCTCATATAGTTGAGGTTGGTGCTCATGAATGTGAGACCAGAAGTAATGATTGTGGGAGGTCAAATACGGAAGAGGGCTCAAGTCCTTGAAATGGTAGCCAGGGCTACCTTTAATAAATGCTGGAACAACCCAAGGAGTTGGGGGGTGTACTTAGAGATGAGTTGGTATTCTCATCACATGGACAAGTAGTCCTAAGGGGCAAAGGTTGCCCCAGAGAACAAAATTAAGTGTCAGAGTAACACTTGTGAAAATAGTCCTTGTGAGTAGGACATGAATGCAAGAAGTGTATTCCGGTGAGCTAGTGCCCGACATGTAGGACCTTATGGGTCTATGGATTAACCAAGTCCAAAACTGCTGGATGACTCAAGTAGAGTCAAGGAATGGTTCTAAAGGACTGATGGAAGCATTTGGACTGAAGTGTGTGGTACCCCACGAAGGATGGGGGAGATCATAGGATCCAAGGATGAGAACAGAGGGTATCTCATTGATGGCAAAATGTGCCATGCTAAAGTCATGGGAAGGGTGTTCCCAAAAAAAAAACAACTTTGAAACAAAGTTGTGTGAGACCTTTATGGTGCAGTGTTAACGGATGGTTGGCATGAGAAAGAGTGGTATTCGTCTTGGCAAAGACTTAGACATAAAAAAGAAGTGTCATAGAGGTAAGCTCGTGGAGCCGATGGTGTGGAGACACCAAATGTGCCAAGGTGTGATACCTTGAGGCTATGTTGGTGGGTTCATGAGAACCCCTTGCCAAAGGAATTCCAATGGAAATAAGAATGGCATAGCCTAAGCTGTAGAGCATGCAGTTGGAGTGTGGTGACCCAAATAATGATGAAGCACCAGTAATGAGTTGTAGGACTTGACAACTATGAGGCAACTAAGCAAGAGGTGCAAAATAATTGGTTAAACAGGTAGAAGGTAGCTACCCAAGCCTTCTTAATGGCATAAGGAAATTGGATATACCCTTACGGGGGATAAGTTGCTTATGTTGCGATATAGTAAGTCAATGTTATGAAAGGAAATACTCATTGTCAAGCAAGCCGTCATTGGGACACTTGAACACTCTAGAACACCAGGAGGTGGTGTTTGATGTCGCGAGGGCAATAGATAAGGCCCAAGGGACTAAGTCCCTAGCGAATGATGGATAGAAGGTGCTATCCAAATGTCCAAGGTGGTGGAGACAGAAGAAGACTGTCTACTCAAATTGGACAAATCCAAAGATGGAATTTTGGCAAGGCTAGCGATGGGCATGTAAAGGCCCATAAGCAACAACGTAATCTCGGTGTGTGACATTATAGGGTGAGCATACCTGGATTGAGGAACCACTCCCTAGGCTATCAGGTAGGTTCATCCCTAAGAATACTTGCTAAGGCATGATAGAAAGTGCAAAACTATCCTCCTGGTCTGGAAGAGAATGACCGAAGGAAAGGTGTGAAGCCAAAAGCAAGAAGTATGGGGTAGAACCAAACCATAGGAATCGAAGGGCATAACCAAGGTTGGTTATGCTAGCTGGGAGTGGAGAATTAAGTGGGGCCTTGAGGGTGTTGCCGCTAGCAACCGTGATGCCATGAACAGTCTAAAATATGGAATTGTCCATGTTAGACTATATGGTAGTTGGAAAGCTTGCAAAAAGGGAGGCCTTAGCAAGCTAAGGGACAGAGTTCCTTCAAGGTTCCCAAAGATGATTCTAGGTAGCTTAGTACCTAGAAAGGCCAAGCGTAAATGGTTCAAAGAACGCGCGAAATCAGAGTGGCACAGCAGAAGCGTGGTCTTGAAGCTTGCCATGAGGCAAGGCTATCAAGGTTAGGGAAGTAGTTCCCGAGTGTTCAAAGAGAGGGCTTTGAACGAAAGTTGATGATCAAGGGCTTTCACGCTTGTGCAGGAACCATATTACAGTGGTCGGAGGACTTGCCAAAGCTAGATTGGCAAGTCAGGGGAACAAATACCCTAGTTGAATGTGATAACTTCAAAAAGGGTGGGCCATGGGGCCAAGCATGGAGGAGTCCATGCATGATCACAGACTTGTCAAGTGAGAGGACTTGGCGGTGTGGAGGAATTAGGTTCCTAAGGTGTGATCTATAGCGCACTTTGAGTATAAGTTGGTGCACCGGCGTGGGGAGTCACGTCAGGCATCCTGGGTGATGCCGTCCGTAGATGCATATACAGAGGTTGGGTTCGAGTCCCGACCCTCTAGTGCTTGGGTTTGAGTCCCAACTCACTAGGGCGTGGTGATGGTTTGGAATATGAGGACACTCATTTTTCGGTGGTCATGGACTCTCAGTGTGGAGACTGGTTTGGGCACACCGCCAAGCGAGGGATGCCTCGGAGTTGTGATGCACGGTTAGATTGCTTAGTGTGGCTCAGCATATCTAACTTTCACACTTTGGTGCCAGTGGCACCAAGGACGTGGTGAATGAGATGGGGACACCTAGTCTTAGTTGCTATGGACCCTTGGCCAGAAGGGCTGGCTTGGGCGCACCGCCAAGTGTGGGGGATGCCCCCGGGGTCGTAGTTAACAAGTTAAAGGTCTGGAAGACCTAATACCTATTGGCAAACCTGTTAAGGTGCCGAGGTGAGATCACTAGGTAATCTTGTAGCTAAATAAGGACAAGGTCCTTATTTGGGCTAAGGAATAAAGTTCCTAGTTCAAAGTGTTGATTTGAACTATTGATGATGGTGTGGCTTGGTCAAGGTGACCAAGTGGGAAAAGCACATTAGGGAAATGAGCTATGTCATTACAATGGCATAGTGTGTCCAAGGAAAATAGTGTCTAAAGAGACCTATGGGAGGGTCACAAAGTTGGGCCGTGGATAGAGCCCACAGCAGAAGATGCTAAAGAGACTTACTAGGGGTGAACACCCTAGTCTTGGCAAAGCAGAGCCTTTGCTATGGAATCAAAAGAATACCTCAAGGAGGGAGGCAGAGATTCGGTGTTGCTTGGTGCAACAATCAACGGATAGGAGCAAAAGATGAGTGGCCAAGATAGGGCCGTGGAATCCCTTGGAAGGAATCCAAGTGACAAAGTTAAGCGAGAAACAATAATGTGTTGGACGCTAACAAATTGCGGGAAAGAAAGTGTGTTTCCAAGGATGGATTCCGAATTGCTCCGATTTGGCGAAAGTGGAAGCTCTAAGGGAGGGAGCGGTAAGGTAGCCAAATGATAGGGCCATGGACAGCCCTAGCACAAAGTATGATAAATGGAACTTAGTGCCCAAGGTGGCACGAAATAGAAGAGAGGATGATAGTGCCCTTAAGTAAAGAACTTCCTAGGATGGAAAGTGGAGTTGCACAATATGTGCAATGCAAGGTGTTGGAGACACCTAGGAAAGTTGACTTCAAGAAGTCAAAAGTAAACGTTCCAAAGTGCAAACGTTATATTGATGAAAATTGAGACTACTCAAGATGGAGTAGTGGGATTGAGATAGAGACGGTGTCTCTAACAAGTTTAGCGAGAACTAAACCAATAAACAGAAAGAACCACCACAAGTGGTCCAATTAGTCTCTAAGTTGGAGAGACTATCCTCCTTAGAGGATGGACGAGGCATGGTGAGCCTTTGGGGTCAAACCATAGACAAATATTGGCAGGGTGCCAAGGATGGGAATGGTAATATCTACGGGTGTTACTTTATAAAAAGGTTTACCGTTCGATGAGGACATCGAACTTCGTCTATGGGTGGTGGAATTGTGAGATACAAAATCCCTAGGCCCCAAAGTGGAGCTGGAAAGGGTGCCATGTGGTAGCGGCCGAAGTGAAAGCCAAACGAGTGTAACACGTTTGGACTAAAAGCTCCGACTTGAAAGGTCGAGAGCGGGAGTGGAACTCCTAACAAAGTGCTCGAGGAACAAGCACGAAGCGAGCAATAAGCGAGGCTCCAAAAAGGGACCCAAAAAGGACCAACACATTACACGTGGAAGTGTCCAAGGTGGAGTCCAAGGTGGAGTCCAAGATGGAGTCCGAGATGGAGTCCAAAGTGGAGTCCGAGATGGAGTCCGAGATGGAGTCCAAAGTGGAGTCCGAGATGGAGTCCGAGATGGACCAAGACGAAGTCCGAGATGGAGTCCGAGGTGGAGTCCGAGATGGAGTCCGAGATGGAGTCCAAAGTGGAGTCCGAGATGGACCGAGACAGACCTGAGATGGAGTCCAAGATGGAGTCCGAAGTGGAGTTCGAGATGGAGTCCGAGATGGACCGAGACGGGGTTCGAGATGGAGTCCGAGATGGACCCGAGATGGAATCCGAGATGGAGTCCGAGAAGGACCCAAGATGAAGTCCGAGGTCGAGACCGAGACTGGGACCAAGACCGAGACCGAGAAAAAAGACCAAGACTGAGACCGAGACCGAGACCGGGACCGAGACCGAGACCGAGGCGGAGGCCGAGACCGAGCCCGAGTCCGAGTCCGAGTCTGAGTCTGAGTCCGAGTCCGAGTTTGAGTTTGAGTTTGAGTCTGAGAGGGTGAAAGCCCAAAGCGTTCGTCTCCCAGACCCTGGGGGGTTTGGTGAGCTCCAAAAGTATAGTAATGGGGAGGACTGCAGTGGAGCCAGTTTGGCCAGGAAAGGCCAGTTTGGCCCAGGAAGGCCAGACCCAGTGTTGGGTGATGAACTGACCACTGGGAAGTCCAAGACTAGAGTGAATACGGACCGACAAGTGGGGTAGCTTGGTGAAGTGTTCAAGAGCCGGCTCTAGTTCCCCCGGGAGATCGATTGGCTGATGCTCCCAGTCCAAGTGTGGGTGGCACTACCTACTTGGATACCAAGCGTGGCTCAATGGAACCTCGCTCTAAGCCCATGGCTAGAGCACCCAAGGGCGGAAGGCGGGGAAAGTACCTAGGTGGCTCGCGTAAGGCCACGGTGTTCCGAAATGTCGTCCCAAAGGCCCAGACTATGGAAAGGAAGAGGAGCAGTCCTTTGGGGTGTGACCAAGGACACAGTCGTGTGGTGATGAAGTCCCAGAGGACCGTGGGACTTAGTGGTCGGGCCTATGGGCCTCGATCTAGTGGCAGTGTTGGCAAACACGGCCAAAGGCAAAAAGGGACTTAGTGGGGACTGACAGAGGGATATTAGGGAAGGCTGTTCCCTTTGTCGGTGGGCATCCTAAGGATGCTAAGGAGTGGATCTGGGATGACCACTCATGGATGGTTGGCCCAGTCTTGGAGAGACAAGACTGTGTTGCAAGTGGTATTGGACTACCAGTGTAGCAAAGGTGATTGGGCATGGCCTTAGCGTAATAGGCTGCTATGTCGGTGGTACCTTTGAGTGTCAGTCATGGGATCGGACACATGGAGCACTTGGACCAGGTGCAAGGGTTGAGTGGCATGGATGCCATTCTTGGGGCTAGCAAGTCCCAAGTCCTGAATTGGACTTATGGAGGTTGTGAAGGAGACTCCTCCAAATGGTCAGAGGTGTGGTTAAGTGACTAAATTAGAATGGAAAAATTAGTCGCTTACAGTTCCTTCAAGACTGGTTCTTAGACCTCACTATCCCTACTATACTTTTGGAACCCCCTGCAGCCACTCCCCCCTAGGAGACGCACGCTTTGGGCTTTCACCCTTTGACCCGTATTAGTATTTGGACTTAGTCTCTGGCTTGATCTCGGACCCGATTTCGGATCCGACTTCGGATTCGGTCTCGGACTCGATCTCGGACTCGACCTCGGACTCGGTCTCGGACCCGATTTCGGATCTCGGACTCCATCTCGAACTCGGTCTCGAACTCGGTCTCGAACTCAGACCCAAACTCGGTCCCCGAGTCGGTTTCGGACTCGATTCCAGACTCTATCTCGAAGTCGGTCCTAGAGTCGGTCTTGGACTCGATCCTCGACTTGGTCCCATCCGATGAACTCTTTATCATTTCGGTCAAGCTTTTGGGGATCCTTTAGCCTACGACATCTCGGGGAGTCGGTTCCTTACAACTCCACCACCCATAGAAGAAGTTCGATGCCCACATCAAACGTCTCGTTTTATCCTACGACTTGTTGACCATGTCTCCGGGGGCATCCCCCCACTTAGCGGTGTGCCTAAGTTAGCCTCCCCGGCCAAGAGCCCATGACAACGGAATATAGGTGTCCCTATACCCCTAACCTCACCACGCCCTAGTATGGGGTCGGGACTTGAACCCAGCCTTGCTTTACTAGGGGGTTGGGACTCGAACCCAACCTCCATAGAATACGTCTACGGATTCGACATCCCCGCGGGGAGTCGGGCGTAGTGCCCTACGCCTGGTCGACCTATCCAACCCATGCTAATTAGCTTACCTTCGGCACGCCTTCGGGTCCTAACATATGCCACTTGCTCAACTTTGCAAATTGATATTTTTAATTGAATTTTGCATAAGTACATAGAGTTCTGCCTTGCAGAAATTCCTCCACTAGATCTCGCGCATTTGCTAGGTTCTCCTCCGGTTCCCATGTTGCTTCGCAGTGTGGAAATCCTTTCCACTTCACATGGAACTCTCTCACCTCACGTCCTTGTCGCTTGCTCTTGCGCGCATTGAGGATGGCCTCGACTTCGTATTCCTCTTCCCCTTGGATAACCTCAGGTGAAGGTCTCACTTGGTCCTTGCGAAGCGGATCCTCAAAGTACGGCTTGAGTAAGTTCACATGGAACACTGGGTGCATCTTCCCCATCTCTCGAGGAAGTCGGAGTCGGTAAGCCACTTTACCGATTCGTGCCTCAATCTCGTAAGGCCCTGCGAACCTGCTTAAGGAACTCAAGATCAATCCATTTACAGGAATACATGCATCTTTACCTTTGGGTCAACTTTCGGCTGATCCCACTTGGTAGTCTGAGGTTCTTGGTGTTCAGCCACACCTTCTCCCCAGCTTGGAACTCTACATCCCGACGCTTCTGGTTCGCGTATTTGGTTTGCCTTTGTTGAGCCCGTTCCAAGGAATCCCTCACTAGATTCTAAATGCTGAGTCTTTCCGCCGTGAATGCCTCCACTGCGGGCAACTCTCCATGATACTCGGCCACGCCGAGTTCCACAGGACCTTCAATAGCTCGCCCATTGATGACTTCCCATGGACTCACCTCGATACTCGAATGTGGTGAGTTGTTATAACACATTTCCGCAAGTCCCAAATGACTTACCCAATCGGTCTGGTCTCCCGAGACATAGCATCGCAAATAATCCTCCAGCTGCCTATTCACCCTTTCCGTTTGTCCGTCTGTCAAGAAGTGTTAGTGCCAACAACTTGACTTAATACCCCATACCTGTCTGTGGGTGATAGTCTGTGCTGAATTTCAACTTGGTGGGATACTGTTCTAGGAGAGTCCTCCAGAACCTACTGGTGAAGATCTTATCTCGATCTGAGATGATCTCTTCCGGTCTTCCCCGCACTCGAACCACTTGTTCGAAGAACAGCTTTGCCACACCTTCCACATCCACCTCCGTTGTGGTGGGTATGAAATGTGCCATCTTCGAAAATCGGTCCACCACCATGAATATTGCATCAAACCCCTCGCTTGGGGGGAGTCCCGTGATGAAGTCCATCGTAAGACATTTCCACGGGCGATCTGGAATTGGGATGCTTTGCAACAAGCCCCCACTAGCCTTAGTCACGGCTTTTACCTGCTGACATGTTGGACATGTCTTTACATAGTCTTGGGCGTCCTTAGCCATATCTGGCCAATGGTACTTCCTTTTGAGTAAGCCCATCGTCTTGGGCACTCTGCCATGTCCCGCAAGAGGTCCGTCATGACACTCTTCTAAGGCCACCTTCCTTAGTTCCCCTTCTGGAATATACACCCTCGTTCGCTTGTAATAGATGAGTCCATTGCGTTCCGCATAGCCCATTTTCTCTTCTGTTGGCAGCTCACCTCTCTAGTGAGCTTCCCACGCCTCTAGATTCCTCAGCAACACTTCTTGTGCTAGACCATCGTTCTCATATGCTGTCCGCACATTGTCCCAGAAGGTTGCTGTTGCGCTGGATATTGCCAACCTCAAGCTCGCTTTTCGACTTAGCGCATCCGCCACGATGTTGCTCTTCCCAGGCTTGTACAGAATCTCGCAATCAAACTCAGCCAAGGCATTGGCCCACCGACCTTGTTTCCCTCTTAGGTCGGGCTGTGACAAGAAGTGTTTCGTTGCCACATTGTCCGTGTAAACTTTGAAGTGTCTCCCAAGGTAGTGTCGCCACTCCTTGAGTGCCTTGACTACCGCAAACAATTCCTTCTCGTGGGCAGGCCACTTCCGTTGAGCCTTGTCCAGCTTCTTCAAGAAGAACGCTACCGGATGGTTGTCTTGCTTCAAAACTGCGCCCAACGCAAAGTCTGAAGCATCCGTTTCTACCTCAAAGTCCTTACCAAAGTCTGGTAATGCCAATACGGGAGCCTTCCTCAACTTCCCTTTGAGGTGGACGAATGCCGCCTCGCATTCCGCTGTCCACACCATCTTCCCTTTTCCTGTTTGGTCCGTTAAGGGCAGGGCTACTCTCGAATAGTGTCTGATAAACTTTCGATAGTAGTTGCATAGCCCCAGGAATGCTCTCAACTCGTGTACATTGGATGGTTGCTCCCATTCCTGGATCGCTTGGACCTTCTCCGGGTCCACCTTGAGCCTGTCCTGGCCCACCACATGCCCGAGAAACTTTACCTCTTGTTGAGCAAAGTCATATTTGCTCTCTTTAGTATACAGTTTGTGTTCCCTTAGTTTCTCAAACACCTTCGCCAAGTGTTCGGCATGCTCCTCTAGCGTCTCGCTATAGATCAGGATGTCGTCGATATAGACGACCACAAAGTGATCCAAATAGGGTACAAAGATGTGGTTCATTAGCGCTGAAAACATTGCCGGTGCATTACATAGCCTGAAGGGCATCACCAGAAACTCAAAGCTCCCATACCTCGTTCGACAAGTTGTCTTCTCGACATCTTCCTCGGCTACCCTGATCTGGTAGTATCCTGACCTTAGGTCAATCCTCGAGAAGTATTTTGCCTTTCCCAACCTATCGAACAGGTCCTCAATCCTTGGCAAAGGGTACTTGTTCTTCTTTGTATACTTGTTGAGCAACCGGTAGTCTATGCACATGCGCATAGATCCATCTTTCTTTTTCACAAATAACACCGGCACTCCATACGGCGACTTGCTCAACCTAACATACCCTTTGTCCACCAATTCCTCTAGTTGGCACTTGAGCTCCTTGAGTTCTTTTTCGTTCAAACGATAAGGGGGACGAACCACTGCCTCAGCACCCTCGACCAGCTCAATCTTATGTTCTATCGGTCGTGCTGGGGGTAGCCTCGCCGGTAGCTCCTCCGGCATGGTATCCTGGAATTGGTCCAACACCCGCTGGATCACTAAAGGTACTTCTTCCATTCCTGTCTTTTTGTCACTCTTCACCGAGAGTAAGCACAAAAAGGCCGCCTTAGTTCCTTTAGTGAGTTGTCCTCTCGTGGACACCAGGTTTAAGCAGGAATCTTTGGCCTTGCTTTGCCCTACCTTTAGATCTTGGGCCTCCACCCTAGATCTTCTTCCTTGGGCATTCGCCAGTACCACAAGGTTTCTACCTTGTCCATGTAGGGCTACCACGAATCGATTAAACCAGTCCATTCCGAAGATCACGTCAAATCCCGCCATGTCCAACACGGTGAAATCCATGTCCATCTTCCAAGTCCCCACTTCGACTCTCGCTTGTCGAAGTACCTCATCGGTGCTTTGGCTACCTTGAACAAACTCTATAGTCCTTGGTTCGCCTAGCCGCTGCACCGTTAGTCCGGCTTGCCGGACTATGTCTGCAGCCACAAAATTATCCGAAGCACCCGTGTCAATAAGGATTTTAACAAAGCTACCTCCGAGCTTCCCTCGGAGGGCTAGTAGATGTCGCGAACGACTCTCTACCAAAGTTGCTCGTGTAATGAGTAACTTTGAGTTAGGGACTGGATCACATACCTCCGTTTGGACTTCACCCGACTTGATGGCCATATTGGCTCTGGCCTTCTTCGGGTAGGGACATTCCCTCGAGAAGTGTCCCGCTTCACCGCAGTTGTAGCATACGTTGTTTCCCACGCTGCTATACGACTTGACCTTCTTATCCGTGGGTTTGTCTCTTTTCGCTTGACTCCCCCACGTACTCACTTGCTGGCCACCGGATCTGCCTTTCCGGAACCCCGAGGACTCATTCTTAGAGAAACTCTTCTTGAATTTCCCTCTGCTAAACGTTCCCCTTGGTTTGGCCCCTTTGCTAAACGTGGATCCCGACCCCGTTGTGTTCCCCTTTCGCAGGTTATCGTTGAAATGCACCTTGATGGCCGCATCCAACGCTTCCTTATAGTTGGTCGGGTTCCACCGCATTACTTCGCCGCGAGCCCAGGTTTGCAAACCTGATATGAAGGCATGGAACGCATCCATATCCCCCGTGTCCGTGACAAGTATCCTCTTTGCCATAAACCCATTCACATACTCCTGAATGGTTCTGGTTTGCTTCAGCCTACTCAGCTCGTCCCTTAGATGCAGAGTAACATTCGGAGGAACGTAAGTTGCGCGGATCCTCGCCTTCATCATTTCCCAAGTGGCCACCGGTCCTTCGTTGGCCTCTGTCGTTCTCCGCCAAGACTTGGCATTATCTGCCAAGTATGGTTTTGCACATGGGACCTTCTCCGAGCTCGGTAATCGCAACGCTTGGAAGTAGTCCTCCATATTGTAAAACCAATCCTCCACCTGTGAGACACAAAATCCCTAGGCCCCAAAGTGGAGCTGGAAGGGCGCCACATGGTAGTGGCCGAAGCGAGAGCCAAACGAGCGTAACACGTTTGGACCAAAAGCTCCGACTTGAAAAGTCAAGAGCGGGAGTGGAACTCCCAACGAAGTGCTCGAGGAACGAGCACGAAGCGAGCAAAAGGCGAGGCTCCAAAAAGGGACCCAAAAGGACCAACACATGACACGTGGGAGTGTCCGAGATGGACTCGACTTGGAGTCCGAAGTGGAGTCCGAGATGGACTCGAGTTGGAGTCCGAAGTGGAGTCCGAGGTGGACCCGAGATGGACCCGAGTTGGAGTCCGAAGTGGAGTCCGAGATGGAGTCCGAGATGGAGTCCGAGATGGAGTCCGAGTTGGAGTCCGAGGTGGACCCGAGATGGACCCAAGTTGGAGTCCGAAGTGGAGTCCGAGATGGAGTCCGAGATGGAGTCCGAGTTGGAGTCCGAGGTGGACCCGAGATGGACCCGAGTTGGAGTCCGAAGTGGAGTCCGAGATGGACCCGAGATGGAGTCCGAGATGGAGTCCGAGATGGAGTCCGAGGTGGACCCGAGATGGACCCGAAATGGAGTCCGAGATGGAGTCCGAGATGGACCCGAGATGGAGTCCGAGATGGAGTCCGAAGTCGAGACCGAGACCGGGACCGAGACCGGGACCGAGACCGAGACCGAGACCGAGATCGGGACCGAGACCGAGACCGAGCCCGAGGCCGAGACCGAGCCCGAGCCCGAGTCCGAGTCCAAATCCGAGTCCGAGTCCGAGTCCGAGTCCGAGTCCGAGTCCGGAGCCTGAGAGGGTGAAAGCCCAAAGCATTCGTCTCCCAGACCCTGGGGGGTTTGGTGAGCCCCAAAAGTATAGTAGGGGGAGGACTGCAGTGGAGCCAGTTTGGCCAGGAAAGGCCAGTTTGGCCCAGGAAGGCCAGACCCAGTGTTGGGTGATGAACTGACCACTGGGAAGTCCAAGACTAGAGTGAATACGGACCGACAAGCGGGGTAGCTTCGTGAAGTGTTCAAGAGCCGACTCTAGTTCCCCCGGGAGATCGACTGGCCGATGCTCCCAGTCCAAGTGTGGGTGGCACTACCTACTTGGATACCAAGCGTGGCTCAATGGAACCTCGCTCTAAGCCCATGGCTAGAGCACCTAAAGGCGATAGGTGGGGAGAGTACCCAGGTGGCTCGCGTAAGGCCACGGTGTTCCGAAATGTTGTCCCAAAGGCCCAGACTATGGAAAGGAAGAGGAGCAGTCCTCTGGGGTAGTGACCAAGGACACAGTCATGTGGTGAGGAAGTCCCAGAGGACCGTGGGACTTAGTGGTCGGGCCTGTGGGCCTCGATCCAGTGGCAGTGTTGGCAAACACGGCCAGGGGCAGAAAGGGACTTGGTAGGAACTGACAAAGGGACTTTGGGGAAGGCAATTCCCCAGGTCTGTGGGCATCCTAAGGATGCTAAGGAGTGGATCTAGGATGACCCCTCGTGGACACATGGCCCAGTCTTGGAGAGACGAGGTGGTGATGCAAGTGGTGTTGAACCACTAGTGCAGCAAAGGTGAATGGGCATGGCCTTAGCGTAACGGGCCGAGATGTCAGTGGTACCTTTGGGTGTCGGTCTCAGGACCGGACACGTGGAGCACTGGGACCAGGTGCAAGTGTGGAGTGGCATGGATGCCATTCTTGGGGCTAGCAAGTCCCAAGTCCTGAATTGGATTGATGGAGGTTGTGAATGAGACTCCTCCAAGTGGTCGGAGGTGTGGTTAAGTGACTAAAGTAGAATGGAAAATTTAGTCGCTTACACCACCATCTTATAGTCGTTCACTCCCTTGAAGACCGGTGGGGGCTTTGGTTTGTACTTGGGAACTACCTGAGGGACTGATTCCACTTCGGTCTATTCAACCTTGTCTGGTTTTGCCTCAGTCCCTGCCGAAGGGTCCGCACCTTCTGCGCTGCCAGCATCCGCAGTCTTTCGCTTTTTCTTCTGCTTCTCGTCACGCTTTAGCTTGCGTATGAGAGTCTCTAGCAGGGCATTGGTCTGTGCCAATTGTCCTTCTAGAATATCCAATCGAGCCTTGGACGACCGAACCTCACCACCAGACTCCTGTTTGGAAGTTGCCTCACTGGAGTCCTCCTCATGCAAGGATTCCTCATCCATAGCCTCCTGTTCGACCGGAGGCTCCAGATCTGGATGAGGTTCCGTCTCTGCCTGGGTTCGCTTACGTCCTGCCCTTGCCATCTCCCAGCAATCCGCCTCTATCCTTCGCTAGAACTGAGGAAGAGGCTCCGATACCAAATGTAAGCTCCTAAGTTTGGACTTCCCGGGAGGTCACCCAGCCCAATACTATTCAAACCCAAGGACGCTTAACCCTAAATATCCCAAGACCCTTAACCAATTGGAAAAGGGGGTGCACTCTTGTTCATGGGCCCTTTCCCTCTATATTTGAACCCCTATAGATCGTCTCTCGAGTCGTTCCCTTTGGTTGCTTACAATCCACCATGCTTTCCTGCAAGTTCATGCCCTCGTGAACGGAAGCTGAGAGCCGCAGCTCTCTCTCGAGGCCCGCTCTCTTGACACCCTACCCCTTGGGTCGAGCCCAGCGGGAGCAAACTAGACCAGCCAGATGTCAATCAACATCTAGTGTGATTCCTCTTGCCAACCAACAGAGTCGGACCCGAGACTGCTCCGATACCAAATTGTAAGCCACAAATTTTTCCTTTCCAATTTGCCAGCTTACCTCGTCTATCTGACCAACTCTGCCTTGGCTTGTGCTAAGTTCCCTCACCAAGGTTCCCGCCTATGGTACCAGCTCCTACCTGGTCCTACTTGGTTTCAACTACTTACTGCACGAGCAACAGAGTGTTAGCCATCCATCTACGGATTCCCAAATCTCTCCCAATCCCCCTCCTCGGGTTAGACTGGACTTAAGGTTCGGCTACACTCCCCGCAGGCACAAACAGCCAAGCACACCAAGCCTCCAGATTCCTAACACCCCTTGGTACCACAAGACTTGATCATGGGACCCTCTAAATCCCAAGTCTTGGGTGCAGCATTTGCTTCGGGACGTCGGGGCGAAACACCGTGGCCTAACGGCCCGGTATGGGTACCTCTACCCCCCCACTTCCATCCCAAAGGGAAGGCCCAAGCCCCTGGGAAGGGCGAGGACCAGTGAGCCACAAGGTACTCAAGTGGGGCACCACTCCACCTGAGCCGGGAGCACCGCAGTCGGTTTCCCTTTCGGGAGTGGGAGCTGCTCTTGAGCACTTCCCTGGGTGGCCCCTCCGGCACCACTCAGGCCCATGCTCACTCCCACCCAAGGCCCCTCGGCCCCAATCTCAACCTCAAGTCAGTTTGGAAGCACCACTGGAGAGTTCCTTCAAGACTGGTTCCTGGACCTCACTATCCCTACTATACTTTTGGAACCCCCTGCAGCCCCCCCCCCCCCCCCCCCCCTGGGAGACGCACGCTTTGGGCTTTCACCCTTTGACCCGTATTAGTATTTGGACTTAGTCTCTGGCTCGATCTTGGACCCGATTTCGGATCCGACTTCGGATTCGGTCTCGGACTTGATCTCGGACTCGATCTCGAACCCGATCTTGGACCTGACCTCGGACTCGACCTCGGACTCGGTCTCGGACCCGATTTCGGATCTCGGACTCCGTCTCGAACTCGGTCTCGAACTCAGACTCAAACTCGGTCCCCGAGTCAGTCTCGGACTCGATTCCGGACTCTATCTCGAACTCGGTCCTAGAGTCGGTCTTGGACTCGATCCTCGACTTGGTCCCATCCGATGAACTCTTTGTCATTTTGGTCAAGCTTTTGGGGATCCTTTAGCCTACGACATCTCGGGGAGTCAATTCCTTACACAGGCTAGGGTTAACACCACACTAGTATATAGCTGCACCACATGGGCCCCTAGCTAGAGCTGGTCCCACCTAGAAAGGCTTAATTGAACCTTCATTGCCAATGACTTTGAGGAGATTGGACTACTTCCAGTTGAAATCCTAAGAATGGAAGTGCATCATGCAGTTCATACTCTCCACACAAAGAGACATTTAACCACTATTCTCAGGTAGTTATTGAAGACTCGATCCAGCTTGACTCCAAAAAGAGTTAGGGATGGTGGAAGGATTGCCCAAAGTGGATGGAATACCTCAGCCTGAACTTCAATGAACTACTAGACCAACCAGTCACTACAATCCCCTTGGCATGGATTAACCTTGCATTTAAAGACTGGTTGGCAGGCTCAAACAAGAAGTCCTGCTTCCAAGACTACCTCAACAATATCAACCCTACGAGAATCATTGGCACCAACATCTCTATACCACCAAGGACATCCTTTCAAATTATTAAACAAGCATACACTCACTTCACATCAAACTAGGCTGAAGATAGACACCAGTCACATCTAGAGATGCCCATCTCTGCCCTCTATGTAAGATAGAAATAAAAACCCTGTCACATATCATATACAATTGCCCTGCTTACATGTGGCTATAACTCTTCTTTCCCACACTAGACTTCCATGCCCATGACCTCCCAACATTTATGGGGAACAAAACCATGGTAGGAACAATCGCTCTTTGAATGGCAACTTCCTTCTCTTCCTACTTAAAACCCATGCTCTCATAGGTTAATGACGACTATAAACACATCTATCTAATATCTAATAGTGAATCTTTCCAATATTTATATATATATTTTTGTGTCTTGTAGGCCATTATAAGCTTAAGCCATGGAAAATCTATACCCATGCTATAATTGATAGTGGTACCAAAGAAACTAGGAAAATTGTTGAAATAATTTTCTACACATATACAATAACAATCTAGAATTATGGGAGGCCATACAAAGTCCAATTTGATTTTGCAAAAGAATTCAATGGTATAGAACCCAATATTAAAAGAATCTGGTGTGAGTGACAAACATTTATTTGAGGTTGCTCAATCCATAATATGGTTTGTGCTCTTTGAATATTTCCTTGTAAACTTCTCCATTAACTTTTGATATTTAGTATATCAAAAAATTATAGAAGGAACTTTATGAGAAAGTTAAATGGTTTTATCTACACCTACTATACTTGATAGAGGAAAATGGATATTTCAACCTGACAAACCCCATATATGTACATTGTTTGCATGTTGTATTCATTCATTTGACCACTTGGAAGAGTTTTACTCACAACCTTTATGAGTTTTCATCCTAACTTGGGGTACTTATTGAGACCTCAAAAGTGGCTTCAAACCTATATTAACTTCATACTTGGTCTTTATGCCTAAGTCCTACTTCAGGCATCCAAAGGTACTACTGATATATCAAATTTTTATATTAAGGCTATGTCCATTTTTATTGTTTTATTCATGTTTACAAACCCTCAAACCCATACTAATTTCACACTTGGTCTTAGTATTTATTTCAGGCATCTGAAAGTATTATTGATATATCAATCTCTTACATCAAGGTTATATTTATTCTTATTGTCTCATTGGTCTTTATAGATTTATTTTTCTAAGACTAAACCATCAATTCTATGAATGGTTATCTTATAACCACTTTTTAACATTCTTATAATACCCTAACATAGAGGGGAATATTATTTCCCAAAATCCCTTTTTCAATCTTCATTAAGTCCCTTTTCAGTCATAGTAATGAGGTTTCTTTATGCCATACAAAGTATCTAAGTAATACCAATTACACATTCTCTCTTTTATTTTCTTTGGTTTATTACAATTTACCACACTTTCTTATAAGTTTATGTTGAAAGCTTTACTCTCTAGACACCCTACCTTTTAGATTTATCCCAATTAGAGTAACAAAAGTCAAACACCAAATGTAATATTGTCCCAAAAGGTCATTTAACTTAGTAAATCTAAGGATGCTCAACCTCAAGTATCCCAAAACCTTTAATGATTGAAAAAAGGGATGCATTCTTATTCATTAGCCCTTTTTCTTTATATTTGAATCCTAAAAAATTATATGGCTTAGAAATAATTGATGAATTAAAGACTTTGAAAGTTATAGAGGTGTGGGGATAGTCCAAAATTGAGCTCACAAGTTGCGCTGAACTCAACTCAAGTCAATACAGTCAACTAAAAGTTTTATAAAAGAAGTTTAAGTTGAAAAAAAGAAGGTTTTGATGAACTTTAAAATATTGAAATATATAAATATTTTAGTCAAAATGTTTTACTAGATTGAGTCATTTAGAAAAGACAAATTTATAAGAACATATCTTTTCTAAAGCTGAACTACTTTAATAAGTATTACATTTTTATTTTCTTGCAATTCATTAAAATAAACCTAACTATGAATCAAGAGATACAAGTGGAATCATTTTGATGACTAGATATTATTAGTGTATGTTAGTCAAGGTAATATACTTTACATACTATTTCTTCATTCAAAAGATTTTTCTAGGGCTTTTGAGAAAGCCATTGAAAAGAAGTATAAAATGTATTAAATTCAAATTTAAACCAAACTTACAAGGTTTTTTCTACAAAATTTATTTTTGAAACTATGCTGAATATAATAAAGCTGGTAGAAGGTTTTAATGTTGAAAAAGTATTGAATAATTACAATTTTTAGTACTTGAGATTTGAGTTCAAAATTACTCCATAAAGATATTTCATGCCAAAATAAGTTTTAGAATCAATGTTGTAATTCAAGGTTTCAAGGTTTTCCTTTTGATCTACCATAATAAAGAGTTATAAATTTTTTTATATATGAATTATATGCTTTAGAAAGTTATACTTCTCTTCACATATAAAAATTGGAGACACAATCTTTATCTCTATTTTGTTATAGACTTCAAAAGTTCAATAAAAAGTCCTATATTTTGTGTAATTATAAAACTTCCCTTTGATTTCATGCTAAATATTTCTCTCACTTTTATATATTCCTCCATATTATTGTCAAGAGTTATGATAACACAATCTTTCACAAAAAAGAAATCCCCTCCAATTAATGTTGCCTTCTATGTTAGTATTAGTCTTTAAGAATAACTAAATTGGGATGCAAATATAGAAAAAAGAGTTCATATCAACAAAATAGTATTCATTTTTATTTAATGTCCAAAAAAATAAACTTTTGAAGAACTAGACAATCAACATCTCTTTAATTATATCCTTGAAGCATTTGCTCTTGAATGTGAAGTTCCCATAAGGTTATTTATTCAAACTTAAGAATGCATAACCCCAAATATCCCAAGGTCTTTAATTAGAAAAGGGGTGCATTTTTATTCAAAAACTTTTTCTCTTTATATTTAAACTCTTATAAATCATCTTTTAAATCATTCTTTTCAGTTGTTTATAATCTACCACACTTCCTTACAAGTTCACACCTTTGTGAATAAAAGCTAAGAATGTCATTCTCTTGATACTTTAGACCTTGGATTAAGCATAGCTAAACCAAATTAGACCATTAAATATCAATCTCAATAGTGTGATTCTTTTAACTAACTTCAAACTTGGAGACCCCTTTAATACCAAATGTAAGAATTTAAATTTTCTTTAAGGTCACTTTAAGTATCCCAAAACCTTAATAAATTAGAAAAGGGAGTGTAGGCCATTTAAACTTATATAGATAATTTTTCAAGTCATTGTCTTTAGCATCATAATGAACTTCTTTAATAGCTTGCAATCATAACTCCTTTCTTCCTCAAGCTTTAACATTGTATTAATAAAAAAGTGTAATAAATATGGCTTTTACTTTTTACCCTATGGTGATTTACTATAGGATAACTAGTGAAATCTAAACCATACATGAGCTAAAGATAGCGAAGCGAAACCTAAATTTTAGAGCTTTGGGCCATTAAATGAAGGAACAAAGTTAAACTCTCAAATTACAGTCAAGGAGTGAAAGAACTATAGCATAAAATTACTCTTGAGTGTACAATTTAAAGAGCATTAGAGTAGAAGTACAGAGTGACATTGAAATAGTCTTAGAGTATCTAGCATCCCAATAAAAACTAAATAGAGTTTAATGCTATTATAATATACCGGTGGCTTAACAAGGGGATATAAGTACTCCACCAATTAACATAGTATGGAGCATAGGCTTAAATCCAAGCCAGAAGTAGAATAAAGATAGACACACAAGCTAGGAGTAGTGGTTTCAAATATATAGTAGTGATAGTAGATAGGTTAGCCATGGCTAACTCACTTGAGAGATAATGTAACTTCCCCCTCCCCCTCACATAGAAGAATGCACACTTTGGACTTTCACCCCAATCCCAATAGTTAGTCTCTAGATAATCATGAAAACTTATTAAATATAAAAACTTACTAAAAGAGATTAGCTGTGCTCTTGTTACTATTAAGCATATAAATAGTAATCCTCCTAATTGTGTTATTGAACAAAATTCAGGTGGTAATACAAATAATTTAGTAGATGAAACTTTAAAATCAGGATTTTACTATTTAAGAAGAATATATATTGATTCAATGTTAGAAGCATATTGTGATTTATATAAAATTAGTTCTAGAAAATATGAACTTTATTATTAAGTTTATCAATGGTAGTTTAAAGGATCTTATAATATAAATTATTTTCACTTCTTAACTCATCATTCAAAAGACAATTGTAATATATATCCAATGGCTTTATTTTCTGGATCAAAAAGATCATTTATATTCTCAAAATGGTAAGAATATGATTTTCTTTCATTTAAATTGCAAAGTTGGGAAAAACATAAATTATGGATATCTGATAATAAAGAATATTTTTGTTTTTGCAAATTTATCATTAAAAGAAATGGTATTGCTTGCATATATACTGAGACTGATATAAAGTTATGGTCAATTACAAAGTATTGTGACAAATATCCAAATTGTTTAATAATTAAATGCAAAATGATTGAATTTTGTTATTTATTTTGCAAAAGCACCTAATAATCCTTTATGACTTTTAGGTGAATTTAACAAGCAGGAGACAAGTTCTTCTAGTTTGTGCCTGTTAATAGCTTTTCTCTCACACTCTCTAAGTGGTCACTTGCTAATGTTAAGTGTTGATAACTAGGTGAACTAATAGAAACTCTAGAACATTCATAATCTCCCTCTGTGCAACTTCCATTCCACCAAGAAATAAGCAAAAACATGTTCGAATAATAATAATAATTAAAGTTTATTAAGGAGATTCCAGTTTAGACTTGCCAGTTTATGGGAAGGATATTAGCCGATTCCAGCAGCTCGTTCGTTTTAGAGAAATGCCTACACAGAAAAAGCTTTAAAACCTCATACCACTTTTGTTTCTTAACCTGCAGCCGAAGAACCCTTTGTGGGCGGAGAGGCCAGATGGATGAGCAGCCTTTAAGACGTGATGCTCGTTTGGGTTGATTAAACTGCAAACAAAGAAAGAAAGGATGTTCAGCAACATCGAATGCAAAACATGCTGGCGAGAATTTTCCACTCACCGGATTTTCTCTTGTGCGCAGTTTCCCCACAGCAGAAATACAACTCCGGTCTTTCTTTTCGAAATGGCACGGATGGCTGCGTCAGTGAACGGCTCCCAGCCTTTCTTGGCATGAGAATTTGCCTGCTGCTCGCGAACTAGTCCAAACGAAATAAGCGAAACGGAAAAGAAAAGAATTCGAGCAAGAGATCTCCTTGCGTACCCGTGAGAACAGTGTTCAGCAGCAAAACTCCCTGGTATGCCCACTTTTCAAGGTTTCCGTGTAGCGGAACCCGGCAACCAACGTCGCTGTGGATTTCTTTGTACATGTTGAGCAGGCTGGAAGGAATTCTGATGCCTTCTGGAACCGAGAATGATAAACCCATGGCCTGGCCTGGACCATGGTAAGGATCCTGGAGAAAAACAAATATTTTTGGACAATGTTGGAGAGGAAATCAAATGCATACCTGACCAAGAAGAACAACCTTCACTCGATCGAAAGGGCACGAGTTGAAGGCATTGAACACTTTGGCCGCTGGTGGATAAACGGGAACTTTTCCGGCCGCTTGTTGCTTCACAAAAGTCTGGAGATTCTCCATGTATGGCTTCTTGAACTCGTCCTGCAAGACCTCCACCCAGCTCGGTTCCACCAAAAGCTTCTCCAAGTCGGGGAATTCTCCTTGCGCTGGAGGAAGAACGAAAAACCACGAAAGTCACACACGCGAGAAAAAGAACTAAGAAAACACTTACAAGCTTGGACGACCTCCTCGCACAATCGCAGCTTTCTCCTGGCCAGAGCCATGGACTTGTTCATGTCCACTCGCATCTTTTGCTCTTTGCTTAGCGTTGAAACTTCCGTGCGCTCCTCCACTGAAGTTTCCACTCGGATCTTCTCGTCTTTGCTCGGACCTTGTTCTCCTTCGGCATTTTCTTCCACTGAAAGAGCTGTCTTGAACGAGTAGGAAGATTGGTGCTTCGGAGCTGGACTCTGATCGTCAAACTTTCGAGCGAGTTCCTCATCGCTGAGACGACGAAACGAGAATCCAGACCCATCCTCTCCATCCACGGTAGCGGCAGCAGTATGAAAAACCTGTGCTCGGTCCTCCGATCCCACCTTCACCCTCTTGGGAGGCTGGAAAAACTCGGTAACGCTGCGAGTCCGCCCCATTCCCAGCCTAAGGTAGAAAAGCGAGCGCCCTATCCCGATCGAGAGAGACTGCATCACAGGAACACAGCTCAAAACCGCGAGAATGCACTACTCCGATGCTAGAACTGGGAAGAACATGAATGAGGCAGGCGCACAAGCAGGGGATTCCTAGCAGACCTGGATGGATCGGTTCGTGCTCCCGCGCGCCCTAGCTAGCTAGGGCCTCTCTTCCCGCCATTGAGAATACGAGCCCTAGGAAATAAATTTAACGTCCAGGCAAGGGGAAAAGGAATGATTAAACCCTACGTGGCATATACTGCGAAGATTCGTTTCTATATTTTGAACAGCCCGCCATTGCGTTTGCCCTTAACACTTTGTGGGAAGGAATAGCGCATGGCGGCGATGGCGCTCTTCTCCAAGCTCGGCGGTTTGGCGGCATTAGGGATCGCGCTCCTCATCATCAGCTCTACGATCGTGGCGCTCTTCCAGGTCGGCGACTTGGCGGCGATGCCGTGTGGCCTGCCCGTTCTCGGCGTTCTCTGTTCCACAGCGATCTTGCTCTACACCAAGATTAAGATTTCCTGGCGGGAGAGCGTCGGAATCCCCTTGGAGACCCTGGCGATGGCATATTTCCTCTCCAGCATCACGGACAGGGCTTCTATGGCAGTGCTTGGTACGTATTCTCGAATTCTTCCTTGATGATGCCGAAATATTGCGTCTTTGATCGATCGATCACATTCTTTCCAGCGGCTTTCTGCAGCTCAATGGCATCCACGATCTTCCTCCTCCATTCTGTCGGTAATACTAGCTTTTCTTTCTTGCCGGAATGAGGACCTCTTACTTCCTATTACGTGTTTAGTTCCGAATTGGATGATCGACCCGCTCTTTACTGTGATCCAGCATGTCTCGATCGAGAGAGGTAAATCTAATCTTTCCGATTATTCAACCTTCCATATTCCTTTCCACCTTAGAACTTCCTTGCCCGTTTATCATCACTGGGAAGACCATCCTGGTACACATCGCCGAAGGAGCTCAATGCGATCTCATCGACATTCTCGGAGAGCAGCGGCCAGCGATGGTTCTCAAACGGGATGATCGATATCCCATTACGAGAGGCTCGACCCCCTCCCACGTCGATCTCTTCCTCTACGTTGCCTCCGATGAGTTGCTGCACAACTATGACGCACTTACACAACAGACTCGGGCGGCCTACTTAGCTGCAAAGGTTTCCAAGCCTGTGGACGCGTTTGTCGTCGTCGGGAAGAAAAAAGAGGTTGGTCAAATACATTTGTTGCTTGAACTCATCGCCTTCCATGCGGTTTTCCAGATGATGCGCGATCTTGGTCTTGGTCCTGCTTGCCTTCTCCTCTCTCGCGGAGTAAAGAGGCAGCTCGATAAACTCGGGTACGAGTACCGACTGTATTGCTTCAAAGACCGTTCGCCACTGGGCTTCATCGATGGTAAGTACGTGGAGAGTAACTACTTTACCTTCAAATTTTTTTTTGCCAGCTCCAGCTCCAGGGCCCTACATTCCGCCTCACCGGAACCCAAGGAGGAATCATCGACGCTGAAAATAGGCTAAAGCCTCCAATCGAGTTTTATGTTGCTATATGAATAATTCCGTGGCACAGAAGTATTTTTTCGCGATTTGTCTTTGCTCAAGTGAGCTGCCAAAGATCACAATGGGCGAGTGTTCCTCTCGAATCTTGAGTATGGAAGCAAAACTACTCAATAAACTAAAAAGATTTTTTCTACTATTAATCTACATTCAGAAAAGTTTAAGGAAAAACAGATTACATTATATCAACAAGAATAAATTTGAACCAAGAATTAATAAAGTATATCAAAATTGAAAGTATAATTCTATTATTTTGAGAATATCAAACTAGTAGATTATATTTATTTTACTTAGCATGGGTTTATATTATAATAGATGCAATAAAAATTAAATGTCACTCATATTATAGGAAGATTAATATCTTTGGCATTATGGTTTTATAAAGTGATTATTTGACTTAGTACTTAAATTTTAGTTTGCAATGTGAATTACATTTAACATGTTAAATTACAAAATTTCAACTTCAATGTAGTTATGTATATTTGAAGTTTATTCTAGAAAATATTTATTAAAAATAATAAAATATAAAGTTTTTTTTTAAATTTTGATAATAAAATATTAATTATATTTATAAACTAAATAAATACACAATTATGTATATGTGACAATGATGAGAAAAAACATGAAACTTTAAATCCAAATAAAGTGAATAGTTTAACAAACTTTAAAGTAACATTATTCCGAATGAACATCACAAAGGAGAACAAGAAAATACATTTTATCTCCTCAGATGAAGCGACTATAGACAAAATAAAATTCCTAATCAAACTACCATTGAATCACAAAAAAGTATAAACATTAATTGATACATTTAAAGTTACTTTATAATTTATAAATGATTGCAAATAATATCACTAAAACTAGTATCATATTATTATTATTATAAATTTTGCTAAAATTTATATATTTTAACTAAATATTTTATTGATTATAATTTTTTAATAATCAAATATCAACGAAAAATATTATATATAAGAAGTTAAACTATATTATTTATATATTTTAGGATTATTTTTTATTTTAATTTACATAAAATAATACATATTTATAATTAAGATAAACAATAAAGAAAAAATCAGTCATCATGAGTTTTTAATTTAATTTAATAAATTAGTTCTTTCATATTTTCTCTGCCCGTTAAAGTAAACATTTGTTAGTTTATTCTTTAGCAAATTCCTTGATGTAATTCCATAGAAAACAAACACCGATATCAGCTTAGTAAATATTATTATTTTGCCAATTTTAAGACTTTAATTCACTCAAGTAAGTCTAATCTTTATTATTTTTTTATTTTTTTTATTAGGGTTCAGAATTAAATATTAAATTCAAGATTTTCAATAAAAATTATGTTTAGTAACCTATATAAAAATATTCCTCCTTCATTTATAAAAATTCATGATACACATATGACAGAAAAAAATAAAAATAAAATACAATTTCACTAAATAGGGACACAAGAAAAAGTAACACATTGTATGATATAAGAAATTAGTTTTATTATTGAAACCAAATTCAAATTTGAGTATGAGTTTGAAAGAAGTTTTATTTTATTTTATTTATTTAATTTATTAAAGAAAGAGCAATTTTTCCTTAGCCAAAGTTTATATCTTTGAAACCAACTCCTGTTTTTGTTCAATTATCATCACATCAATTAACACCAAGTAGATATTGAAGTTTAGCTTTAGCCATAAAAATACATAAATATAAGAATATATATATACTAATAAACTTTTAAACTAATTTTACTTAATTATTTCCATATTATACTTATATTTAAAAGAGAGAAATGAATATTTAATTTAATTTTTTTATTTAGAAATATGCATGATTATCTCTTTTTTATATCTTTTAGTTGAACATTGAAATACATCAATTAAAAATTTGTTGTAAAAATTAGTTACTTTAAAAAATTCTAATATCTGATACTTAAACAACCAAATTTGTAATAAATCCACAATATCTTTATTTTTTAAATAAATGTAATATAATTTTTATAATTTTTTATTTAAATTTATGGGTCCTAGCTTTTAAAATATGTTTAGTTCATAAATATGTCCAACTTGCTATATTGTTATTCATAGCTTAAATTTTCTTATTTATTTGCAAAATTTCAAAATATATTTTTTTGATAAAATATTGTTTTATGGCCTAGTTGCCATAGTGGTCCATAGTGATAAAAATATACAGATTCAATCACTAATGACTTAAACCATAACTTTCCTCTAAGATTTAATAGTATTTTTGAGTAAAAAACTTCCTTTGCTAAACTAGAGATTGTAAAATCTCTCACTTCATGCCGGTGTTTCCAGCAGGGGCATCCAAAAACAAACACGAACATTCGTCCTCCAAGCTCTTCAGTTCTGAAGAGCAATGAGGTTCTCAATAGCAGTTCTGGCTGATGCAAACTCAGAGCCCAGTAGCCTGGACTGGAACTCTTGAGCTGCTGGGGAGAGTTTTTCCACAACATACATCATCTTACCAACAAGATACAGATCAGATTGCTCCGTGTACTTATCGCCTACAAGCGTCTCTTCACCCCAAACCAGAAGCGAACACTCGGGCTCGCCACCAGCTTCCCACACAGTCTCCAAGTCGATCAAGACGTAGCCACCACCGCTCCTGGCAACATTCTCCCACCTCACATCCCGATGGACCAGCCCCGCTTCATGCAACTTCTCCAGGCCGCGAAGAATCCATAGAACAGCACTGAGAAGTTCCGCTTCGGTACAAACAGGCGGCTCGCACTCCACGGCCTTCATGGTCACTCTGTACCTGTCCCTCATGAGCATCGGCTCGCCAGGAACTATACCCTCTGCTTGGAGCCCGTAAGCTTTCCTCACAAACTCCATTGTCGTGAATCCTTCACTGACATGCAGCGTCCGGGGACAGATCCCCTTGATCGCCATACCATTGTCGAGCCAGAGCGTTCTCTCGATCTGGTCCGCAGCTCCATAGAACGCTGGCGGGAGCGTCCGGAACGGCCTTGGACGATCCACAAAGTTGGAGGAGACGACGTCCTTGAGCGTGAGCGCAAGCCGGAGGAGATTGATGGAGAAGCGCAAGCAAGTAAACTTGTCCCGCATCGACGTCAGTTTCAAAGGCCCCACAAGAACTTGCGATGGCGTCTTTGATCCCCGTATCATCGCCCACGCTGCCATCTCCTGGCCTGCCAGAGCCACCCCGATGATCCACGGCACTGGGCCGTAGAACCGCGGCTCCAAGTTGACGAGCTTCTCCTCTAACTTCTCTTGCGCATCCTGCAAGAACTGCCGCCTCTCCTCGAACTTGGCACACAGGCGGTTTCCAGTCCACAGCATCGGATCGGCGCGAGTGCTACCATCCAAAGAGTCCATCACGATGCTGCGATTGAACTCGACAGTCGTTGTCCCAGCAAGCTTGTGCAGCTTCATCCACAGGTTGCAGAAGGCTTGGTCCCAGGCAGACTCGAGGAGCTTCCCGGACTCGTCCATCTCGGCGCTGGATCCCAAGAACGCTGTCGTGAGAGACACGATGCTCTCCGCCGGGCTGTTTGGAGCGAAGCCGGCAGCAGCGATCTCATCATCATCGGCGAGCTGTGCGAAAGTTGCAGAGCCAAGGGGCAGCGCCAATGGTAGCATGTGTGAGAGAGCTCTCCGCAAGCCGTCCAGCTCCAACACGGAGAATGGAAACGGCTGTAAGACAGTAACAGCCCAGTGGATCCACTCATACACGTTTTACCCTAAAGGTGGAAGCCCTAGTTTTATCTTTTTTATCTTTTTTTCTTTTTTCAAATTCTATTGCTAATGAAAAATCTCAAAAAAATCTTTTGATTCACGTCTGAGTAGAAGGCTTGACGATCGGCCACATCGCGAGCCTCTGGGGTGTGTGCATTGTAGACAATCCCTTCTGTGGATTCCAAAAGCAGAAGACGCAATCGCGACCGCAGCTGATGCAGTAATTACCGTCGGAGTTGAATCGTAAGGCCAGAACAGGACCTTCATGGCCGTGCAGCACAGCTGATCTGCCATAGCCAAATGTAAACCCTAAATCCTGCCTTTAGGGCATAAAGTTAAAATCTTGAATCTTGCTCAAAACTAATTCCCTCCTAACAAGTTTCAAAAGTAATAAAGGTATACTCAAAATTATTAATCAACTGCCCAACACTACCATCTTGAAAAAGGAAGAAATTACAGCATAAAAGGGAATATTATGAGTTTAATATTAAACATAGCTATATACATATTATATTAAATATTATCTTGTTGCATCTTTGATTAATAAAGAGATTTAGCCAAATTTTTTAGTCATACAGTAATGTCTTAGGTTGGCATTAAACTAATTTAATATTTAATTTCCAGTGTGAAAAACTTGATCAAATTTGGACATTATATTAATATAAAACTACATTAGAGGCATTAGCGTAATTTAATGTCACAAACAAATAAGGAATATCTAACAATATACTTGGATATTTTAATAATATTTTTTAAATTATAATTTCATGAATTTTATATTTTTATATTTACTGCAATTGTCAAGCGTGACAATAAATTATATGGTACCAACTAGTTGTGAGGATCTTACAACTTATGCTCAAGATATAGGGTAGTCGCCAACTTATGCTCAAGATAAACTCTAAGAGTCCACAAACTTCTAATATTTGCCCTCACTCATCCACGGCTTTTTGTACAAGGATCAGGGATAATTTTGAGAGTGGAATATTCTTCCTCTCTCTCTCATGCTATAATCTACAGAATCTAGGTAGCAGCCTCAAATAATATCCATCCTTTCAAATAAGGTCTAGCATCTGGATCACTCATGCTCATATAAATTGACCTCTACTATTTTAAAATTTCTTAGGGTAGAATTTGGATATAAATGCAATTCCCCAATCCTGTGATTGGTTCTCCCTTTGCCAAACCACTTTAAGTGCAAGTTAAAATTGTATGAATATAGCAACAACTTGCTCCATTCCCTGGTAAACTTCTTCCAGATTTGTCATTCTAGCATCAAAATAACAAAGATGGTCACCTCTTAAGCCTCCAGAAGCTCCTATCATAAATTAAGTTTATAACTTCAATTTTTTCTGTAGACTGTGATTTCCAGTTACTTTAATTTGAGATATTTACCATCAATCCTAGCCCCTTCATAAGCAAGAAATCTATTCCAAAGTTGATAGCTACTAGCTTGAAGATGACCTTGTTGCTAAAGTTCTTGAGTAATGCTCATGTTTATTGATGAATTTCTCAACCTTATGAGCTTTTTCAACTATGCTAGCTATGAAATCTATCTTCCCAAAAAAGTCTTCTAGCAAAAGATCCATATAATAAACTATGCATCTATTCCAAAATATGGTAGGAAACTCTTCTTCTATCCTGGTCCCAATAGATATATTAACATTTGGAGTATCTGAAAAAACCTGGACAATCTTCTCTACCCCCACCTCCAGAATACTCTAAGTATGGAGTTCATGTCCACATCAAACATAGCTCTTCTCACTAATTGGCTCTAAAAATGTCTCTAGCTACATCTTTCTCCTAGAATGAAGAGTCATTCTAAGCTTTCAGAGCCAAATGCTTTATATACTTTACTATTGTCATAACTTTATATCCTTTAAAACTTACATTATTTTCGAAACCGAGACCAAGTTGAGACGATCAAACAAAGGATTACCTAAGCACAAGCACAAAGAAGTAGACGAACAAAAAGAAAGAGAAGAGAAGAACGAGAGAGAAGAAGGAGAAGGAGAAAAACAAAGAGAAGAAGACGAAGAAACCAAAGAACTGATCAGCACATTAGACCCTGAGCAATGAGTTCCATACCTCTCTTGTAGATGGCCTTGGCGACGCAAGCATTCTCCTGCTTCCCAAACTGCACCTCCAACTCCATCTCCATCACCCTCCTCGCCGCTTCCTTGTCCCGTGCGTACTTCGCCATCATCTCAAGGCTCCACTTGCTGCAAAGGTTGCCCGCCGATAACCTGTGCATTGCCTCCATGATCACCTCTCCCGCCAGAACCATCCCCTCGGGCAGCGCCACCACGTTTCCGCGCCTGAGCTTTTGGTAGTAAAACAAATAAAGCGACCAATGCACCGCTCTCATGCACTGCCGATCCTCCTCCTCCTGGAGCTTGGTCGCCAACGCTTTTTCCAGCTTCGCCACCATCCCGGTGATGTCGGTCTCTCCCTTCAACCGGAACTCGAAGTTGGACTCGGCCAAGTCCCTGTAGCAGCCCGTCACCTCCGCGAGATCCTCGTCCAGCTGCCGCTCCAGCTCGCACTTCTTGCAAGCGCACTCGAAGTCCAACCTCGTCCGCCTGTAAGGATGGCCGGCGATGATGTAGCAGTGCCCAAGCTCCTCCCCGCCCTGGATGTCTCGGGTGGCAAAGTAGCAAACCGTGGTGCCAAACAACCTCTGGCAAACGTACGTAGAGCAGGCGCCGCGTGTTCTCGCCAGGACCTGGGGCTGCGGGATTGAAGGAAGCTACGCTCACAGTCTTGAAGATCCTCTCCACCGTAATGCCTTCGAGAGCTTCCCTGCTGCTGTCGGTGCTGACGCTTGACCAGTTCTCCGGCGTGGCCCAGTCTGCCTGGAAGATCTCCATTGCTGGAACTTCACGCTCGTTCCCTGCGGCCCTGCTAGCAAGGCTGTGGATCTGCTTGTATGCTCGTGGCGACTTCATGGCCATATCGAGGAATCCGATTGCGGCATTCCTGTTGCATATCGAGATGTTGCCTCGCTCGAAAGCCCCCGAGTTGCTGGTAAGGACAAGCTCGCCTTTCTTGATGTTGGTCGTTGCAAAGAGCCCCGGGCCTCGTTGCTTGCTCTGGTCCTCGCATTTCTTCACTTCCACTTGGCAAACGTTGTCAGCAACCTCTGGGAAAAGTGGGGCTTTCTCTCCTTCGCTCCAGGCCCGAAAAAAGCCGTGGATATCTGCCATGATGCTGCTGATGTCCTGGCTCTTGATCGCAAGCTTCTGGCATCTCTCGTGCAGATGATTGATTGCCTCGTCCACTCCAAGAACGTCGCTCAAGAGCTGGCACGACCACTCGTAGCACTGGAGATTGAGCAGCGCCAAAGCTTTCCTGTAAAGGCTCTTGAGGTGGCGGGGATCCATGGCGAGAGCGGTGCTTGCGGCATCCACACACTGCTCATATCGTCCCAGCTTGAGGAAGCTCTCGGCCTGGTCGGAGAGAGCAAGAACACGATCATGCTCCTCCTCCTACGGCCCTTGCTCGCATTTCACAGCGCTCAAGGCATAGGGCCGAGTGTGTGCCTGCTTTTTTGACACTAAGAGTTTATGTATTTGCCATCTCTTTTGGTATTTATTTGCCACCACTATCCAAGTTTGCAATTAAAGTTTTCGTCTAGCCACTAAGGGTGAGCACTTTTATAAATCATCATGTGTGAGTTTGAATCCTCATGCATGAATATAACATCTGGACTTTGCCTCCATTAATTATAAACATATAGTGGATATGTACTTAAAGCACAAAGGCATGATGTCTATGTATCTATTTTTATGCTATTTTAATGGCATTGTGGTGCCCAACTTGAAGCATAAAACTGATGGATGCAAAATGCAAGGGGTTTGTGAGCTTTGATGCTCTACACTCCATATGCCACATGCCATGTTCTGCACTCCATGCTCCATGTTCTATATCATCTTCAAGCTCCGACTTCATCTTGGTCTTCTTCACTCTTGGTTTCAATTTCAACTTCCAATCCAACAATTAGTCAAGATCAAGAGAAGATATTGAACAAAGAGAAGGCAAGAGCTTTCAACAAGTATACCCCTGCATTTATCCACATTCTCTTTCTCTCCCTATTACTTCTTGGTCCTTTTTGCTCTATTGTTTTGCTCTTATGCTGATAGATTATTAGTACAAACTGATAGATTGTTAGCTTTTGTACTAAGATTAAGTAAATAATTAAAAATCATGCTAAATGTGATTTTAAAGCCTTTTCATACTCCTTTAAATCTCTTTTTTTCTTTATATTTTTATTCCAATATGGCTATTTGTACTTCTATCACTTTTATCTCTCTAATAATACCTATTGTGTTTCCTTCTTGCTCTACTAAAATGCTGTGAGCTACCTCAAGAGTACCCACACATATCCCTAAAACACATAGCAATCCCCTATAGACACCTGGTATTGCACATCCCATGGAAGATCCTTGCCATTAGTATTTCCTCTTTACACAAAAGTACATATAGTAAAGGAGATATCATTTATCATGTGACTTCACTAGGGTTCCAGACTCCGTTGACTTCTAGTCACGGGTTGCACTAACCTTTCCAGTCAACTTATCCTTGCTAATGCAGCTTTGGATTAATGTCCAATTCGCTCCAATGTGGCCTCGCACACCACTCCGGCTGTGATTGAGGAGCTCCTCCTCTGCAGTGTTTCATTTCTGCCTTTTGATCGTCCAGGGAGTCTACTGTGTTGCTGGACCTAGCCATGAAGCAATTCAGGCTCGATTGCAATGAGGCCCTCCACAACCTGGTGTTTCGTGAGCATGAATAGATTCCTGGGCTTCTCACGCATACTTCCATTGCTCCTGTAGCTAATAGAGCTTCTGAAGTTTTCCTTACTTTTCTTCTGTGTTTCCTTGTGATTTTTTATACGAACCTACAGAAGCTCCATAATGGAGATTAACGTATGTCACATATGATGGCATTTTCAGTTTCAGTTCAGAGGTGGAGCACTGCAATGTCCTGGAACAAACTTTTTGATGATCTTATTGAGGGCCACAATTCCATGTGGAGGCATCACTTCCAAGATTCATATCATTAGGCCACTATTGGAATACTGTCCACTAAAAGGAGCTGTGCTCTTGCATGCAAACAAAGCCAAACCCATTGGCCATCACTACTAGCAATGTCTTCTTATTATTGTAACACTTAGATGGAGCTTTTTAAATAAACTGTATGGAAGGAAGGACGAAAATAATAAAATCATATAAACAAGAAATAATAAAAAATCAAACTATTGGAATTGACGCCAGGCTGCTACGTTTTCTCAGCTTGACTTGGACTGTGTAGTTCTTGTTCCAGATTATCACGAACTTCTCCAGTTCCTGCGCTAGATTCCATTTGATCTTCGTGGTTTGCGTGAGACTAGCTCTTTCGCCACTGCTATTAACGCTTTGATGAGTAGCAAATCTCTGTCGCGACAAAGTGAAACTCTTTTCTACGTTCTTAGAATCTACTAACCCCGGGTTTAGGGTTTATCGGGCGATGAAGAAGAAGAAGAAGAAAGAGAAGAAGAATGTGCGCCTGGGGCAGCTGGAAGGAATGAGATTGCGTGAGATCTGCGCTCTTCTCGGATTTCTCATCGAGAATATCGGCCGCGATCGGCAGGGTACGCTCTTGTTCTCGTCCATTTCTTTGACGAGATTCTTGGAATTTGCACAGATTACGGCATGGCAGGCAAGAGCACGTGTCCCGATTGCGGTGGAAATCACGGCCAATCTTCTCAGCATTCATCTCAGAGATCCTTCGCTGAGGTTTGTTTCGTGAGAAAAAACGAGTCAGGGTTACAGCTTTTTTCAGGGACAACATTCCAGCGAATTTAGTTCTCTCCGAACACGCAATGTCGATAATGAGGTAGAGTATGAATTTTTTGGAGAGGTTTCTCTTTGACGAGTGTTCCTCCAGGCTGATCAATGGCGTAGTAGACGATAAGAAGACTTCAGCCATAGACGAAGGCGTCGCTGGAGTAAGCCATGAGACTGCCGTCTTCCTAACGAACCTAGCAACAAAAGAAGCTGCCTGAATACAAGCTTTCAAGAACAAGGCATGAAACAAACCTGAGAACAGGTGGCCGCAACACCAACGGAGGGCTCAAGACGAAGGAGAAACACTCGAGCATGGCAAGAACCTGCATGGTGCACTTCAGTCAGCACTAGAATAGCATACCATACGGTAACGCGAACCTGTGTAAAGAACTCTGGGTTGTCGTTGTCAATCAGAACGACAGCAAGTAAGCAGGCATCCGTGATCTCACCACGAGCACGGAGCTTGCAAATGTCCTCAGGACTCGCAACAAGGACATCCAAGCGCCTTTGTGATCACGACCACTGCGTCTTCTGCTGCCGACCTTGGCCTCACCAAAGGCAGCAGCAGCTCGAGAAGACGAACAGATTTCACAGGAAGAGGAGCACCCTTGAATTCTGCAAGACAAGCATAAGAAAAGAGAGACAAGAAAAAGAAGCAAAACCAGACCTTTGCAGCGCTCGATGCCTTCGTACAAACCCTGGGCATCCCCCTCCAACAAATCCCGAGGGACCGTAGACCGGTTCATGAGAATGCCGTGGCGTTCAAACAAGAGATCTTCAATGCAAAAAGGAGCAAGCGGGGCTGGAACCAATGGAGCTATACCTTGCTTGGAGGAGCGAATAGATCGAAGAAGAAAAGGTACCGAGGGCTTAAGCACATCACCTTGGCGATCAAATATCCATTATGGCACCGACTCGTTCGAAAGAATAAAGAACCCTAAGCACTGGGGATTTCTATTTATTTCTTGCACGAACAAATAGTTCGCTTGCATTCTCAACACTGATTTGGCCCAATGCCACCTCTAGTAAAAGGGGAGTCAAGGCCCCAAGGATAGAATCATTAGGATCACCGTGAAAGGGTGGGACTTGGATGCCATTCTTGGGATTGTAGGGGTACAAGCTCGCGTTGTCATTGATCCACATGATTCTATCCCTTTTCAGTTTTCGCAAATCTTTCACCGGTTGGCCGCTCAACCAATCCGTGTCATTTCCGGTGAACACAGCAGAAAATATTTCCCCGGTGGGATCTAAGCTACTCATGGTCTTCTTCACATATGGCTCACCCGAAGCACTGAAGACTACAATCTCGAAAACCTGGGACATATCCTTAAGGAACCTGTCCAAACCTGGTCGTTTCTCACGCACTGGAGCAAAGTTTCTTTAGAAGTAGGAATATACTTTATTAAAAAATATATTATATTTTAAGTAGCCATTAATCAATGAGAATTGAACTTGGTGCCATTTACTCCAATACCACATATAAGAAAATGGGTAATTGCTTGATGAGAGAACCTCTATTTATTCCTCAAGATTCTAACGATCCATGGTAATCTCATCCCATAATTACATGCACTACAAGTGGAAAGCTCACACTCAATCAGAAGGCTTTCCAATACATCTATGTAGAGTTAAGGAGAGTGGGCATCCTTGCTTGACACTGGTGTCATAGGGGACTACTGCTTGTCTAGTGAGCTTGGCTTGAATAAAAGTGTAAAAATGCTTTATGGCATTGACAGCTAGTGGATTGAGTTCTTTTAGTTGTTGGAAAAGCAAATGTCTTAATACAATGTCAAAAGCCTTTTTAAAATCCACAAAATAGTAGAGAAATGTAAGCTCCTAAATTTAGATTTCCTAGAATCCCAGTACTATTCAAACCCAAAGACGTTTAACCCCAAGTATCCGAAAAGATTGAAAAAAGGGGTGCATTTTTGTTCATGGGCCCTTTTCCTTTATATTTGAAACCTATGAATCGTCTCTCGAATCATTTTCTTTGATTGCTTACAATCAATGCCTCTTTTTGCATAGGAGTGATCGACTAGGATTCAAAACATAATTAGGTGGTTTGTATAGCTTTTATATGGGTAAAAGCTAGTCTAACCCCATGCATGCACATGTGTTGTTTCTATCTACCATGTTAGCTACTTTTCCAACATTTAGGCATATAGCTTAGAAAAGACACTGCTAATCATGATGCATTTGTAGTTGGACAGGTTGTCTTTGTTCTAGTAGTACTACATGTTTTATCATCCATGTTGTTAGGAAGCTAGTGCTAGCTGAAAATTCCCTCCAGGAAATTTTTATCTACGGGCAACACTATCTCTACAATGAGTTTTTGTGCATCATGTCTTGGTAGTTTGCAAATAGCATTGGCAATGTCCTTTGTAGAGAAGGTGGTCATCCTCTCGTGTTGCTATGTCAAGATTGGTGGTGTAGTAGTGTTGTAAAGCTTGTGGAGGTATGCCACCCAAACATCACTCAACATCGTGATTACTCAAGGTTTGCAGAAGATCCTATGTGCCTAGGCAGGATTAGTGTGGAGGTCCTTGATTTGTTCATCATTGATATGCTTGATATATATTCTTTTCTTCCTTTGGTAGAGTTATCAAAAAGTGTGTCTCACCTTGGCTAGGTCTACTACACATGTAACTCTTGTCATTTGGTGGTAAGTGCTATAAAGCATTCTGCATCCCACCAATGAGCCTTTAGGAACTTGGTAGCATGTTTGACTTTGTGTAGGGCAAAAATGTCTATGGCTGCTGTGACAAGGTCTGGACCACTACATGTTGGTCTAGTGTAGGCATGTTTTGTAGCTAGGACTCTTGGAATTTTTCTTAAAACTTCGGGATGTCTTATGAGTGGACATGGCCCAGGGCAGTGGAGACGTGAAGTGGACTTCTAGTGCTGTCTTGGACTAGTGAGATGTTGAGTGGGCAATGGCATGAAATCTTGGAATTAAGAAAGTCCTGGAGGTGGCAGTCAACCACAGTGTCAATTGCAACTTGTGAGATGAGAATGTAGTCATTGCCATTCCACATCATGCATCCCTGTAGTTGGCTAGGGTTCAATGCCATTCACAATGAGCAACTGCATTGCCATACGAAAGTTGAGAAGTTTAACACCACTTTGGAGGAGTTTCTTGTCTTTGGTGTGTGTGTGTTAAAGGTTGTTTGGTGCTTTGGTCAAGTCACTTCCTTGCTCAGCAAGAGCCTGGCTTGACCCCCAAGCATTACAATTGTGACTTGTGTGTGCCACTGTTTGATTGTCTGGGCTAGATGGTCAAAGGGGTGAGTATTGTTTGCCATTGTGGACAATGAGAAGTAGCAGCCAGTCATGACCAATTGTTTGCTGGTGTTCAACTAAAGCCTGAGTGCAGTGAAGTTCATGGCAGGGTCATGGATGACATCCAAGAGGTGTATGGCTTACTGGACACATATGCAAGTCCCCCCAAGTCCTTTACTGAGTGGATCTGGATGCATATGGGGTGTGGAGTATGCAATGTACCTAGGGTATTGTTGGATTCTCCCATGTCTCACTAAAGATCATGATGTTATACTTTCTCATTCTGCTCAATTTGCTTCCAGTCAGCCTTCAGATGTTCCATGTTACAACTGAGATTCACCGTCTCCTGATCTAGTGGGGGCACTCTCTTGCATTTTTGTCTGGGCATGGTGATGTGCAAAAAAAAGCTATATATGGGCTAAATTGGACATCTACATCTTGTCTTTTACTAATTGTATGATTGGCAATAGGAACCACACAGTCCAAGAGGTGGCCGTTGTGGTAAGATTTAGTGGTGAGAATTCTACGTTGTGGCTTGAAGCTTAGCAGACACGCACTTTATTCACATGTTTTTAAGATTTAGGTTCGGGCTATTTCAACAATGACGCTATTCCAATCAAAGAAGTGAAAAGCTTAGATTTTCTGCTGCTGTAATTCTTATTCCGAAGTGACTCGAAACAACCCCAAAAGCCTGTTTAGCTGCTGAATTCCCTGGTGAGCTAGAAACTCGAAACAAGCGGTTGATCCTCTTGGGCAATCCCAGCAGGGCAATTGAGATCCTCGCTCCAAATCTCACTCCCCACACAGTGCCGGCATCTAAACATCCCCGCTGGATCAGCCCTCCGCTTGATCGCTAGCAATCGCGGATAGCTCGCCCCAAAGAAGGTCCTCTGCCACCGCGGCTCGTTAAAATCCCCCTCGTTCCCATACGCCCCCGATCCTGGAGTAAGATCCACTAGGAATTGATTCGCGGCACTGACATTCCTGGCCGCGATGCGCTCCTCTTCCAGATCGCCCAGTTCCATCCAGCTGATCCCGAGGATCACATGCCACAGCGCTCTCCTCCAGGCTGGATTCACAGCGTTGTTCCTCGGGCGGCTCACGGATCCACCCGCGACGAAGATCCCGGTGATGGACACCAGCGGGAATCTGTCCTGGATCGCGATGAAAGCGTCGGCGGTGGCGTTTGGCGAGGACTGGATCGTGGCTCTTGGGATGAGCCGCGAGGCGAGCAAGAGAGGATTCCAGCGGTGGCGAGCGATTGCGTGGTGGAGGAGTTGAGCTCGCGGCAATCCGGCGCGCCGCCGCACTGGATCACGAGGTGCCACTGCTGGAACGAGGGGAAATTCTGCAAGCTCGCGTTCAGCTGGATCGATGATCCACTGGACTGCGCGAATCTCTCCAGCGGCGCGAGCGTGGCGTTGGCAAAGGAGACATTCCTGTTGGGCAGGAGATAGGTCATGCTGAGAGCCGTGAGATTGCTCATGGCGAACACGCCCGACCACCCGGCCCTCTCCAGCGATGGATGGAGCTCCGTGAATCTCACCAGGAGATCCCGGAACGCTCTCCTGGACGATGCCACGAAGCTATAGCTCGCATACACGATGTTCGTGAGAGGTGGATAGAGGCGATGGGTGAGAGAGACCACGACTCCAAACGTTCCACCCCCGCCGCCGCGCAGAGCCCAGTAGAGATCGCGGTTCTGGCAGCGATTCGCGACGATCAATCGCCCATCGGCAGTGACGAGCTTGAGCTCAAGAACATTGTCCGCGGCTAGACCGTGGAGCGGCGAGAGAGGGCCATGCCCGGCGCCCATGGGATTCCCGCCAGCGCCGCCCACCGAGGAAGATCCACCGCCCACCACGACATGGTTTCGATTGAACGCCGCCGCGTAGAGATCCTCCCACTGGATCCCCGCCCCGATGGTCATCGCCGGAGGATCCTCGGCCCGGATGGTGCAGCCCATCGGCGCGAATTTCTCGTGGTAGACGATCTCTCGCAAGTTGTGCGTCCAGATCATGAGAGCTCCCGGGGCGGTGGATCGCCCCAGGTAGTCGTGGCCGGTGTTCTTGATCACGATCCGGAGATTCCTGGCCTGGGCGAGCGCGATCGCGGCCTGGATGTGGCGGGACTCCGTGGCATTCACCGCGTAGGTGGCCACAGAGCCCTGGAAGCAAGTGGAGTTCCTGGGCGAATTGATCAAGCAGGTGAATCGGCCGAGGGCTTCCCAGTTGCTGGCTTGCATCGCGCCAGGCTGATCGGCGCGCCAGAATGGAAAGCCCCATCGCTGCTGCGCGGTCCTGCAGGCCTGCGCGTTGAAGTTGGGATCGTGGCAGGGGGAGGCTGGGGGCGAGAGCGCGATGAGGCGGCCATCGATGGATCGATTGAAATCCTGCCAGGATTGGGCGCTGGGCCAGCAGCTGCTATTGAATGCCGTGCATCGGCAGGATTGGTTCGCCTCCAACTCGTGATAGATCGAGGAGGGTGCTGCCAATTGCAAGGAAATCGCGATGATCGAGAGGAAAACAGCTAGAAATGCTGGCCTGTGGATCGTTAACGACGGCATTCTTCTCGATTACTCGATGGAATGCTCCCAAGAGCTAGACAAAGGGATGGTCTCCCTTTCTATCGGATGGATTGGTGATGAAAAGAAATGGTGATGGGATTGGATGAGAACGTTTTATTAATGTCTTGGACGAGTGATTTATATCGTTTCGGTGGCGAGCTTTCTAGCTATATTCTTTGAAATCCCGCGTTTCATGGATCGACGGATCCCCCGATTTGGACTAGAGACTTTCCATCTGGCGGGCTGGCTTTCCGGACTTTGTCAAAATTTCACCCCCAACGTGAAAACATATGACTTTAATGCTCTATTGATCAGTTCAATTTTTTTTTTTTGCTTGATTTCTTACCTTTCAATCAACTTCACTTCTGGCAAAGCACATTGCCTAGTCAAAGCCGCGCCAGAGTTTCTTTTAAATTTTAAGCGTTTACCATTTCTAAGTTCTTCGAATGACGTCTAACGTGCTGTTTAAACATTTGACTTTATGATGTAAGGATAGATTTATAAGTGCTTAGCCATCTACCATCTACCTATATGCTGTTTTGATAGTCTTGTGACGCCCAACTGGAAGCATGAGACTAGTGGATGCAAAAATGTAAATTAGATTAATCGAGACAATGGCTTCTAGAGTTATGGTTCCCCATAGTGCTTCTCAGCTAGGCGCTATGGACAAAGTCATTCAACACAATGGTCATAGCTATAAAGCCTATTGCTCACTATGACCAAGCACTACCTTCTTTCTCTTTCTCTTTGTATTTAGTTTCCACCGACACCGAGCCTTTAGTGCAAGATCACGGTAGGAGAATCTTCTCTGATTGGAGCTATATATATTGCTACTGTGATGCCAACTCAAAACAGAAGGACTGATCAGCCCACAATTGCATCTGTAAGAAGCAAATAAGGAGCGGCATTGTCTGGATCAAGCGAAGCCGCCCTCTCAGCCGCAGAAGAACCAAACTTTTGCCGGTGATCGACGCCTGTTCTCCAAGTGTTTAAGAAGCTCGTCCAAGCCACGGCACCAGGGGTGTAAGGCATGCTTGCGATGAGCTCCTCGGCCTCCCCAATCCTCCCAGCACGCCCCAAAACATCCACCAGGCACTCGTAGTGATCCACCACCGCCGCCAGCCCACGATCAAAGCCCATGGATCTCAAGTAGCTCTTGCTCTTCTCAACCAGCCCGGCATGGCTACACGCAGCTAGAACACTGATGAAAGTTATCTCGCTCGTGTCAACGCCCTCCACGTCCATGGTCTTGAGAAGCTCCAGAGCCTCCATGTTTCGGCCGTTTTGCGCGTAAACCGCGATCATCCCATTCCAGGAGATGGTGTTTCTGTGCGGGATTGTGTCAAAGACGTGCCTGGCTCGCCCGAGGTGGCCACACCGCCCATACATGTTGACCAGGGCGCTGACCACGACCACGTTTGACTGCTGGCCGGAGTCAACGGCCCTCGCGTGGACGTGCTGACCAGCGGCGGCGCTCCCCAGCGTCCCGCATGCCTCCAGAACGATAGGAAACGTTGTTGACTCAAGGTCAATGACCCGTTGACACATGGTCAAGAAGAGCTGAATGGCGTCCTTGCATTGACCGTTCTGGGCATATGCCTGGATCATAGCGTTCCATGAGACAACGTCGTGAAAAGGCATTTTGTCGAAGAATATTTTAGCTTGTTCGAGATGACCGCGCTCGCCATACATTGTGATCATCGTGTTCCATGAGATGGAGTTGGGCTCTGGTATGACGGTGAAAATTTCGTAGGATTCTTCAAGATGGCCTCTTTGGGCATAAGCTTGCAACAAAGCGTTCCAAGAAACAGTGTTTCTCTGCGGCATTCTGCTGAACATCTCCTTAGCTTTTTCAGGGAGCCCGCTTTCGCCGTAAGCGGTGATCATGGCATTGAAGGATACAATGTTTCTTTGGGGCATTTTTTCGAACAGCTCTTGTGCCGTCTCGAGGTCCCCGTTTTGGGCGTGTGCAGCAACAATGCAGGTCCACGAGAAGACATCACCATCTGGAGATTCTTCAAACGTTTTCATGGCCTTTTCCGTATCCCCGTTTTGAAAGTAGGCTGTGATCATCACATTCCAGGAAGTGACATCGTTTTCTGGCATTTGATCAAAGAGCTCTTTAGCTTCACTGACATAGCCGTGCTGAGAATATGCCGTCATCAGCATGTTCCAGGAGAAGGAATCTCTCTCGGGCATGACATCAAACGCCTGCTTAGACTTTTCAAGATGCCCAGTCACGGCATATACTCTTACAATGCTTGTCCACGTCACAATGTCGTGCTGCGGCATCTCGTGGAACAAAAGCAGAACCTCCTCGACATTCCCTGCTTGGACGTTTGCCTGAAGCATGAGATTCCACGACAAGACGTTTTTCTCTGGCATATTGTCAAAGAGTTGTTTAGATTCCTCAAGATGCCCACTAAGTGCATATGCAGCTAATAAAGAATTCCAGGATACTGAGTTCCACTCTGGCATTCTCTCGAATATAATCTTCGCCTCGTCCAATTGATCGTTTTGGCAGAATGCCGTCAATATTGCGGTCCACGACACAATGTCCCAGACCGGCATGCTCAAAAACACACGCTTAGCATCGGAAATATGCCCATTATGGGCATACGCCGTAAGAAGGATGTTCCAGGAGAAAAGATTCGGCCCGTGCATGCTCTCAAACGCCTGACTAGCATCCTTGGTGCTACCACATTTTCCATACATTTCGATTATCAGATTCCCGAGGTATCTATTCCGGCAGTACTTGCCACACAAAACTCGAGCATGGATCTTCTTGGCTTCGGAAAGGTTCCTTGAGATTCCCTGTGATTTGAGCAGCGACGCTAGGCTTTGGATCTCTGCAAGACTAGAATTCTCCCGGGAAAGTTGCATATAACAAAAAACCGGGAAATTTTAAAGAATGAAAATCCAAAAGGATTAACAACTAAAGGAGGTGTACGATGTGTACAAATGCCCTGACGCATATCCCCCGCCATCGGTGTCAATCGTGTTGAAAGCATCCGTCTCTAAATCCAAGCCTCCATTGCTGCTCTGATCCAAAACTCTCACCACGACGTGAGCTCCAGTGGCAGTATTCGTCACCTTCAAACGAAAAAAAAATGAGATTGAGGAGATCCAAAGTTCTGATACTATAACTTTACTACCTCTAGACATTGTCCACACATTTGGGGACCCATTCCCAGTGAAGCATCCATCGCAGTCCATTTGTACTGAGATCTCCAAGAGAGTGGCTGATGCGCGCTATAAGTTGCGCAGTAGAGGCCATCTAGCTGATAATTTTTGGCTGCTGGATCATACTGGTTGTACGTTGTGTAGACTTGAGCCTGCCCTCTCGGGGCCAGGAGAAACAATGAGAGAAAAAGGATTGCTTCAAGGAAATGTGAGGAGAGTGCTGCCATGGAGAAGATTTGGAAATTTGCTTCTTCTGTTTGCACGGATGTTGTCTCGGTTTATATTGGAGATCACATTTGTAAGCTAGCGAAATAAAAAAAGCTCGATCTCGAGGGTTTTGTAACTTATGTTGTATTTGCTGGAACTATTGCTTATATTAATGCCCCCAACGTATTAAAGAAATAAAGTTATCCCAAGCTCTTCTTTGTCTACAAGGCACCGTTTGAAGAATATAATGCTTATGCTTTTCTAACACCACCTTTCTTTACCAATTGACTAGCGGTCGCTAAAAGGATATAAGCTCGAGTAGCTCTGATTTACGTGATGCTGATGAGCCACTGGAGCGAAGCCCTTCCCCGGCGCTATCACTGGATTCACTACTGCCGCTGGCGCTGGGCTCCCCACAGCTTGGCGAGCATGGACTAGAGGCGAGTCCCGGAATCTGGAAGGAGACATGGCTGCCCGAGCACTGCGAGGAGAGTCGTCGAGAAGAGCCGAGTTCCGGGTCGGGCTCCTGGATCCCGACCGTGGCTGCTGCTCGGAGAAATGCTGCTGCCTTGCAATGCTGATAGCACTTCCTTCCGGAGGCGAGCGAAACACTGCAGTCACGGAGGCTTGATCCGGCACGAACGGGGTCGAGGAGAGTGGGATGCAAGCCGGCGGTAGTCTCTGCGGGGACATGGAGCGAGCGACGGGAGTGAAGTGGAACTCGTGGTTGCCGAAAAGAATGGCGGCCTCGTCGTCTACGTCCAGAGACTCCGGAAGTTTGCTCGCGTCCACCCCCTGGAAAGCTGCGGCAACGTCCATCCCTGGTCCTAGATTATCCCTGGCGGCTCTCATCGCTGGCACGAGTGGAACTCCGATCCCGTTGAGAGCATCGATGAACTGCTGATCCGAGCTTCTTCCAGTCGCCGAGTGGTGGTCACCAAAGTTATCTCCACTGCTTTGCTGCTGGAAGAGAAACACTCGCAGCCGAGCAGCTGGATCTCTTTGCATCAACCTGTCGTACTCTTCCATCATGTTGTCCAGGTCTTCGTCGGACTTTACCGAAACCAGCGCGTCTAGATCCTCACCTGGGAGCTGGTACTTGAGCAGCATGGATTTCCCGGTCAGCTTTCGCAACTTTTGGAGGAGCTCGCGCAGAGTGATGGCTCTGTCCACGACGACTATCCGGGTCTCTCCACCCATGTATCTCAGCTGGCTGTCATTGGGCCGAGGAAGGATCTTTCCACCATAGCTACACATGAGCTTGACTCGGATGTTGCTTATCTCGTCGGACTTTGTGGAGGAATCTGACCTGGGAGACGAAGCAGCGACTCCAGGAGAAGGAGAAAGCTGCCATAGCTGCGAGCCTTGTCCGGAATCGCCCTCGAGCTTCTCCGAGTGACCCATCTAAGTCTAGAAAACTTGACCTTGCTCAATCCTCCTTTCTTCCGTCGTTCCATTCCTGCACACACAGAACCATAGCTCTTGTCAGCTCCCTCATGATCGAAGAGAAAGGAATAAAAAAGGAAGAAGAAAACACTCCAAAAGAGAATGCACCCCACCAAAAAAATTGACAAAGGAAGACAAAGCATCAGCATCCTACATTGTTTGCATCCCGACACTTTCTGAGAGAGCAATCTAAAATAAGAAGACTCACCCATTTGTTCGTGTCCATTGAAACCTTACCAAGAGGGCCTCTTCTTATTACCATGCTCTTCAACCTACCTAGGAAAAAAAACTGGTTTTTTACAACTCAGGATATAAAACACTGGATGGTACATCCGCAAGAAACTCATCAGCCCAAAGGAACCAAAAGTAAACAAAACTTACTTCACTTTGGTTCCACTACTTGAGGAAATCTGCCACTGTACTGGAAGGATGAATCGTCAGACCTGAGAGACTTGGTATCGCTGTACAAGGGGCTGGCTCGCGCCTCCCTTGTGAATCCAGAGCTGGAGATGTGTGACAGTAAAATCTCGAGCTCCTTGACAACTTCGTTCATGGTTGGCCGGTTGCTAGCAGACTCGTCGACGCAGCTCAAGGCTATCTCCAAGAACTTGTCAAGATCCTCTCGAGGATAGTCTCTGAGGTATGGATCCAGCAACGGTAGAAGATAAGAGAGGCCTCCTCTGTCGAGAGCTGCTTTTACTTCGCGAACGATGTATCTACCATGCTCGATTGGCTGCTTGGCTGTGATAAGCTCCAAGAGAACAACTCCAAAGCTGTACACGTCGCTTTTCTCTGTAAGCTGCTGTGTCATATAATACTCTGGATCCAAGTATCCCTGGAAAAGTATGGAGGAAAGTGAGAACAAATGTAGGTGCAAAACAGTATGATCGATCTTACCAGAGTTCCTTTCACTTGTGTCGAAACATGGCCTTTGCCATCTGTTTGTGGAACAAGCTTGGACAGCCCAAAGTCAGCGACCTTGGCAACGAACTTTTCATCCAAAAGGATGTTGCTTGATTTTATATCCCTGTGAATAATTGGTGGATTTGCAAGCTCGTGCAGATAAGATATTCCTTTAGCAGACCCCACAGCAATTTCCAGTCTCTTCCTCCAGCTGAGCATTTCCATCCGGTCTGTGAAAAGAAAAAAGTTGACGCGTCTTTAGAAATCACTTTGCTATGTACCTGGCAGGTGCTCTCTTATTGTTCCATTCGGCATGTACTCGTAGACCAGCATTTGCTCTCCACTCTCGTAGCAAAAGCCGATAAGTCCGACAAGGTTCCTGTGGTGTACGCGAGATAACAGCTCAATCTCGTTCTTAAACTCGCCTGCGCCTTGCAATGACCCTTCTTGAGCTCTTTTTATCGCAACCTCCTCTCCAGTCGACAAAGTTCCTTTGTAAACTTTCCCATACCCGCCAGATCCTATCTCACTGCTGCTGATGAAATTATTCGTAGCTTTCTTCAGCTCCGCAATGGAAAAGAATCGAGCTCCCTTAAGTTGTGGAGCAGTGCCGCTGTCTTTTCCACGGCTTCCCCAAGATGCTGTTCACAAGGCATGATTAGCAAGGAAATCTTTAGTCTGCACTTACCAAAAGGATTGGAAACTATGGCCTTGTCTGCTCTTCTCTTCTGCTTATATGCATAGATCCCGATGAATATCACGATGATGGCGGCAAGCAGAACAGCAACAATAATTCCCACGACGACAGCAGTACTGATCCCATGCTTTTCTCCCTCTTCGCCTATAAAGTTCACGAGAAGACTTAGTATGTTGGAGAGAGAAAGTATTACCTATCGGGGGGGGTCGGACGATCAGCGAGTATGGACCAAAGTAGTCCAAGTTAAGCTGGTGCATACTGATCTGGCTGTATATAAATGAAGCGCTGTCTCTGCTCACACGAAGCTGTATAAAAACTTCAACCAGCAGCCTTTTGTCGCTCGTGAAGTTTGCAGTGTCCACCCAGACTTGGTCGGGAGACAAACTGAGTCCATCATAGAGCGACTTCCTGAGAATGTTGGCCCTGTCTGTGGTCATACTTGAAAAAGTCGGGGCATTGAACTGGAATCTGAAGTTGAGCGGCAAACCGCAGGAGCACGTATTGGGATTTAGCGCCTGTTGACCAGAGCAGGAATTTGCGCAGGTAACATTTTCTTTCCATGGTTTGCTTGCACATACTACATCGGACAGCCTACCGCCATCACAAACTGGATTCCCTGCCAGGCTGCAGCAACATTTCACCACAATAAGATGAATGACATGCTGGAACAGACGCTTACGAAAGAGTAAACACGCCACTCCCGATGTTCAGGTTTGTGATCTTATTGTTATCCAGCTGGACCTTAACAAGGGATGGTGAAGCACCCGTGAAATCTACCGTCCCATTTATGCTGTTGTCAGTCAAGGAGCTGTGAAGATGTGATTAGTTTCCGTGGATATTTAGTGTAATATACTTACACAGACTCCAACCTAGCGAACTGAAAGAACCCGTCTGGAATGGGACCAATCAAGTTGCCATCGTTGATTTCTCTGCAGATTAAGAGATGTTAAGTTCAAACAAAAACTAACAAAATTCACCTACATTGTCTGGAGTCCAGTCAAGCCTGCAAATGATGGAACTGGCTGAGGAGAAAAGGAGTTGTTTCCAACGCTTCTGTTATGCATACACACATGCATCAGGTCAAGTCCAAGTTAAGAAGAAATATTACATTAGTTGGAGAGCTTTCAACCCGCTTAGATCAGGTAACGTTCCAGTAAAAGCGTTATCATTGGTGTTTCTGTAAATGAAACAAAACTTGAGTGCACAGTAGTAACTATATTAGCTATTTACATTTCAAAGAGGGTTGATATCCACCCCAAACTGCTCGGCAGTGATCCAGTAAATTGATTTTTGTCAAGTCTCCTGAAAATACACTATTACACGAGATCGTATTCTAGCTATCAACGACTTACATAATGGTCAGCTTGGAAAAGTTTCCAATTTCATCGGGAACTTCTCCAGAGAAGCCGTTATTGTCCAGTAACCTGAAGGACAACAGGTCCAAAAACCTCCAAGAAAATGAGAAAGATACGTACAAGTGCTTGAGTTCAGGTAAGAAACATATTTCTGGCGGAATGGAACCTGTGAACTTGTTACTGTTCAAGTGGCTACAAAAAAATAAATAAAAATAAACACAAAGTTAGAAGGTACACTAACACGCACGGTCTCTTACAAGTGAACTGCCGCTGTCAAGTTATCAAGCCCAATGTTTTGAGAGTTTCCAGATGAGACAGGCAGTGGGCCAGCGATTTGATTTTGTGCCAGATCAAACCAGTAGACTGACGAAAGCCTTCCCAGTTCTGGAGGAATCACACCGCTTAACTTATTCATGTTCAAGGCCCTGGGAAGGTTTTTTACGGTGTTAAATCAACGAGAGCGAGATGAAACAAGCTTACAAAAATCTGAGGCTCTTCAGCCCTCCAATCTCGAACGGAATATCTCCAGTGAAGCCACACGATTGCAAGTTTCTAAAGCAGATAAGCGTCAGCAAAACGGAAATGCTAACTAAAGAACTTTACAGGAATTCCAGTTTCGTCAGCTGGCCCAAAGTTTTGGGAAGAGGCCCAGTCAGGTCGGGATTAAACGACAAATCCCTGCGAACACAAAACAAGTGTGAGCTTTGTCGCTGGTGAAAGTCGAAAAGGAGAGAGAGAGAGAGAGAGCTCACAGTGTTTGGAGATTTGCAAGGTTTCCAATCGACAGTGGCAGCTGCCCGGCTATATTCATGTTGTTCAGTATCCTATAAAAGAAAAGAATATCCTATAGATCGAAGAAGACATGGAAGAAAGACAAACTTACAACTTGGTCACGTTGTATGAATTGCACGAAACTCCAATCCACCGAGATCCACACGGATCATCACCACTCCACCGCAAATTGGCGTTGCGAAAGCCCCGTGACACGAGCCTCAGCGCAGACGCTGCGATAGAATCAATCAGCCAAGAACAATGGTCAGCACCAAACTTTTCCAGTCAGCCAAGAATGCCTACTGTCAGATTCGAACGTGGAGGGAGAAGCTCGATGGATGATGACACCAAGAACAAGAAACCACAGCGCAATCCACTCCATGGCACCGCGGCCGTGCCTATCACGGCATTTGTAACCCCAGGAGCTCGAAATTTCCAGAAAATCTGCCCTGTTCTACACGATTGATCGAGAAAGCCCTGAGTGAAATCCCCGGAGAGCTGCTTACCGCCAGAGATTGGACGGCAATGTAGCGCCGCGCATCCACGAAATCCAAGCGCTCTCTCTCTCTCTCTCACGCTCGAGAGCTCGTGTCACATCCAATTCAATTCAATGGCTGACGTGGAATAAGAACTAGCTCTGTAAATCCACGTGGCATAAGAACCAGCCGCTGGATCCTCGCTCGATTGACTCAAGCGTTATTTACAGCAATTCTGTTATTCCACTAATTGTTTTTAATACGTGGGACTTTGACCTGCTGTGGCCAGCTTGTAAACGTGTAGTTAAAAACTCTAGTTAACTATCTTAAAGTTAAAAAATCTAATTAACTATCTTAAAGTTTACATTGCATTTTCTGACTTACGACAGAAAGGGATTAAGCCCCTGTAGAAAGGTGGAGCTTATGCTTCCATGAAACACAAAAGCCAAAGATCCACTGATGATAATTTGGTCTATTTTGCCACATCAATCATCTAATCCAAGATTTAGTGTTGATATGATCAACCCTTTGAAAAGAAAAAGGTGGCCTTTTTTTCTTGATCAATCCTAAGATAAATTTGCTTAGTATGATCATGTTAAAATAAAATGTAAGGGATGGTGGCGCAGTTGGTCAGCGCGTAGGTCTCATAGCTGCTGAGAAATCCTGAGGTCGAGAGTTCGAGCCTCTCTCATCCCATTGTTTTCAAATTTGGTCTGAAAAGAAACTAACGACCAAAAAAATATCTTATTTGCAAATGGAACTCAAATAATTTGCGAATTCGTAGATTTTTCTTTTTGACTTTCTTTAGAGAAAATGCAGTTTTATTTTTGGCTTGCCACTTTTTCATTCATTACTATTATTTATATAGCAAAGAATTTTACATTTTTGCGCTACTTGGGAAGCACATTGGACTGGAAGATCCCGCTATAAGCAAACTCTGGATCGTTGCCACGCGAGAGAACGTCTGTATCGTCATACAAACTTCCATCTCTGGTTCCGCTAAACTCAAACCCATTGCCGCTAGCGTCGTTGCCGTCAATGAGGAGCAAGAGCTCGAGCTGCTTCACGACTTGGCCCATGCTTGGCCTGTTGGCCCCCGCCTCTTCGACGCACTGGAGTGCCAAGTCCACAAACTTGATGAGATCGCTCTGTGGAACGTTCTCCAGGTTGGGATCCAGTAAAGCTCCGAGAGCCGTCAAGCCACCCCTGTCCAGAGCTGTTTTCACCTCTCTCACGATGTATTTCCCGCGAGAGATCGGCTGCCGCGCTGTTAGAAGCTCCAAGAGCACCACACCGAAGCTGTAGACGTCGCTCTTCTCGGTGAGCTGCTGCGTCATGTAATACTCTGGATCGATGTATCCCTGTGTGGAAGAGAGCAATCAAAACAAAACAAAGACAAGAAAAAAGAAGTTTTTGCTTACCAGTGTTCCTTTGACTTGTGTTATAGAGGCGTGAGCCCTGTCCTCCTTTCCCAGCCCGAAGTCAGCAACCTTGGCTTTCAGATTCTCGTCGAGTAAGATGTTGCCTGACTTGATGTCTCTGTGGATGATAGAAGGACTGGCAAGTTCGTGGAGGTAAGCCAGACCTTTGGCTGAATCAAGAGCAATCTCAACGCGTTTGTTCCAGCTGAGGTGCCTTGAATTTGCTGCAAACAAGATAAGAAACCATCAAAACACATTCGAAAAAGTAAAAAAAACAGTTATGCTCGCTACCAAGATGATCTCTCAAGCTGCCGCTCGCCATGTATTCATAAACGAGCATCTGTGATCCTTGCTCGTAGGAAAATCCAATGAGCCCAACGAGGTTTCTGTGGTGCACGCGCGATAGAAGTTCGATCTCAGTCTTAAACTCGCCGCTGCCTTGCATGGATCCTTCCTCAGCTTTCTTGATTGCTACTTCTTCTCCTGTTACTAAAACACCTTTGTACACCTGGAAGAAGCAGGTTAAAATAAGTACAAGGTTTCAAAAACAGTCACCTTTCCATAGCCTCCAGAGCCAATCTCATTTGCACTGCTGAAATTATTCGTCGCCTTATTAAGTTCGTGGAGTGAGAAATATCGAGCACCTTTGAGCTTTGGTGCGCTTCCGCTTTTTCCCATTGATCCCCAAGAAGCTGTAAGTCATATTTGTTACTCGGATCCCCTAAGAGCGGCAAAAACTTACTGAATGGTTTGGATAGTGCTTTGTCTGCTCTTTTCTTCTGGAACATAGCATAAGTGACAGCCGCAACTACAGCCAGGACTACCGCAACTGCTCCAACTGAGATCCCAGCAACTGCACCTTTGCTAAGACTTGATTTTTTTGCAGCAATATTACCTGATAATGAACAAGACATCAGGACAGAAAACACTCGAGACTTGAAAATTACCTCCAAGTGCAAAAGCCGAGATGACAGAATAAGGCCCGAATTCCGCTGGAAAACTAGCATTTGTATGGAGAGCAATTCGCGTAAGTATCTTCTCAGACTCCCTGTACTCCATCTTGTCCTTTCCTTTCTCAGGAAACACATAAACTATAACTTGAAGTCGATAGCTTGACATCCATGCAGCACCTCCTACCGTCACCCGTTCCGGAGCTACGAGAGTTTGATAAGAGACGTTTGCTTTGACAGTATTCATTCTGTCCTGGCTGATGTCCGAGAAGGATGGAGCATTGAACTGGAAGATGATAGTGACAGGGAAAGCACACGAACACAGTTCCAGATTCCGGAGCTTGCCGTCGGTACAAGTGATTGAACAGGTTTGATTGGTAGAGTTCCAAGTTGGTGAGATTATTGGCGCGCAGACAGCTTGGGACAGATGAAAGCTATTGTCGCTACAAACTGGATTTCCCACCAGGCTGCATGAAACATGCTTAGGATGAAGAAAGAAAAGATTTAAACACATACGAGAGATTGAAGCTGTCAACAATGCCTATAGCTTGAGTGATCATGTTGCCGTTCAAGTTTACAGACTTTAGTCGCTTTACAGTACTCGGAAAAGTGACTGTTCCTGATAGCTGATTATTAGAAAGAGAGCTGACATAAAAGAAAAAATCTTAGACTTGATAATAAAATAGATTTCCTTACACAGATTCTAGTGCCGGAAGCGCAAAGAGGCCATCTGGAATCGTCCCATTCAGAAACCCCTTGTCAATTTTCCTTTACGAACAACAACCAGTTATTATAAAATAAAGGAAGTTGGCACTCACAATGTTTGCAAGTTTGTGAGATTTGAAATGCCCGGCGGAAACGGTTGAGGGCCATAAACGTTTTCACCCACATTTCTGAAAATTCCAACTGCATGAGTACAAAAAGGAGAAGGTTTTGCTTACAAAAGCAGTATGCCCTTCAGAGCAGAAAAATCTGGCAGAGTACCCACTAGACTGTTGTTGGCAAGGTGCCTGTAACAGTCATTCGTATCAATGAGCATCAAATTCAACACATTAACTTACAGTTCCAAAAGCTTTGGTATCTGATTGATAGTAGCGGGAATGGTACCTTGAACACGATTATTGTCAACCCTCCTGATAATAAAAATTATTGTCAGCTTTAAGCACCACCAAATAGCAAAACTTACAAAATCTCTAAAGCCGCAAAGTTTCCGTACTCCACTGGAATTTCTCCAGTGAGAGCGTTGTTTTCAACCATCCTACATCCAAAAGGTAAGTTCTGAAAGAAATTGGAAAAAGAAGGTAAGTACTAACAAGTGTCTAAGGGACTTTAGCGTCGCAAGTTCCTTAGGTAGATTTCCTGATAGTGAGTTGTTGAAGAGATGGCTATGTCGCAACAAAACGATATGAGGAAAGGACCATCAAATCAAAGCTACTTACATGTGAACAACGCTGGTGAGGTTGTCGAGGCCAATATTTTGAGGAACTGACGTAGAAACTGGCAGCGGACCAGTAAGACCATTTTGTGCGATGTCAAACCAAGTAACATTCGGGAAGCCACCAAGCTCCGGAGGAATACTTCCTGTCAATTTGTTCATGTTTAACGCACTGATAGACAACCTTTGTCAGCACCGAAAGCAGCAATTCTCTTGCTGAAGCTTACAAGAACTTCAAGTTTTTGAGAAGCCCAAGCTCTTTTGGCACTGATCCATAAAAGTTGCATCCTTGCAAACTCCTGCCAGGAATAGGTTGGTTTTAAAACGGGAGATGGAAAAAGACGGGTACTCACAAGTATTGCAAGTTTGTCAGCCGGCCGAGCTCTTTTGGAATCTCTCCTGTCAATTGTGGGTTGAAGGAAAGGTCCCTACAGTCCTTAGACAGATTAATAAGATCACGAACAACGAGAGACTGTTTCTTACAGGGCCACTAAATCGGTGAGATCTCCAATAGCGGATGACAGTGTGCCAGTTATGTCTCCTCGGTTGGAAATCCTGTCAGAAACCCAGTAAGTATGAGCCGATCTGAGAGGAAACAGCTTACAATCGTATAACCGAGTTTGTGCTGTTGTTACACACAACTCCCCGCCAGGAAGAGCCACAGGGATCATAATCCGTCCAGTTGAGCTGGGTTGATTGCCAGTTCTTGAAAAGGAGCTGCAAAGCAGCAACTGGAAGAAGAAAGAACAGAAGAGAAAAAAAAAACGAAGATGAGTCTCCAAAGAAAGAAAGAAGAAGAAAAAAAAATCCACTGAAGCTGACCATCTCGAGTATTAGTAGCTCCCAGTACGTGGAGAAGAAATCGCCCAAAAATCCACAATGCTAGTCCCAGCCTCCTCCTCCACTCCATTCCCAGCTCTCAATCACTCCCTGGAACAAGACATTTCTCACAAGCAATTCAACGCTTTCCTTACTGGTACTATCCTCTGCCAAGTCAACCTACGTGAGGACATGCTTACCCTGTCACTCACGACGCCAAGTTGATCGATTAAATCCCTGGACGACCGAGCCAGTCGCGCAATAGTGCCAGATCGAAGCGGCGCCACTGTGGATGGAAGCGACAAGCGCGTAGCACCAGCAGGGCCCCTGCCGCTCGTAGCTGCCGGCATTGCGCTATCTCTTTCCATCCCGCCCTAGCTCAATACAAAATTCTCACTCTTGGGAACGGACGGCCTGGATTTGACTGCACGGATCGACGGCATAGAATGTACTTGATTAGAAGGGGAGAAAGAGTCAAAGCGCGAGAGTTTTGTTAGCGCGCAGTGGTCAAAAGATTGGATCGTCCTTCGCAAAGCCGCGATTTGACTGGGCTGCGCAGTCATCTTCGTTCATTCAAATCCGGGTTCTGTGACTGGTTCTTTGCGAAAGTCCGTGCTAGAACACTAAATGCGCGAGCGGAGCTTGAAGGCCGGGTGGATTCCATCGCTTCGAGGTGCCCAAGAGGGATTTTTCGCCAGGTAGCCGGGAAGATTGATCAGGGACATGGGATTGGCGAGATGGGCGATTCAGATAATTCTCCTGTGGATGTTCTTGGCCTCGGTGGCCCTGGCAGTCACAAACCCAGCTGATAGTAAGTTCTTATCCTTGCTCATAGAGCTAGATTTCTCTCTCTCTCTCTCTCCTTCACTGTCTCTACTCTTCCATCTGGCCATTTTTTTCTTTGTAAATCTACTCTTCACTCTAGTACTTGCTCCAACATCCCTTGGTCTATTTCTTTTTCTCGGTTTTTCTTCTTGTTCTTGTTCTCTCTCCCTCTTTCTCTTTTTGGGGGTGATCTTACAAAAATTATATAGCCGCTGCTCTACGTGCTGTGAGAGCTGGATGGACATCCTCTAACCTTAACTGGAACGGTGATGATCCTTGCGGAGGATGGCAAGGAATAGGGTGCGAGAACGGTGGCCAGAACGTTACAAGCTTGTGAGTTCTCTAATCTCTCTAGATCACAAAGTTCTTACACACTTTTCTTCCGTCCAGGGATTTGGGGGATTTCCGGCTCGGTGGACGGCTACTCCCCGCAATAGGGGATCTCGTCAACCTTAGAACACTGTAAGTTCTTTTTTTTTAAAAACATTGATGATGATCGTGCTCACATGAGACTTCTCTCTGTCGCTCTTTTTGTTTTTTTATTTTTTTGTTTGTTCGTTTCCAGCATTCTTGCATTCAATCCTCTAATCACCGGTTTAATCCCGAGTGAACTTGGCAGATTGAGCAACTTAGAGTTCTTGTAAGTTCACTCTCGAAAAAAGCTTTATCACGAGGAAAACTAACGTACCAAATTTTCTATGAGGCAGGAGTTTGCAATCGTGTTCTTTCTCTGGAAGAATACCAGCCGAGCTTGGTCGATTGAGAAGACTTCGATTCCTGTGAGTTGCTTCTGTAAAAGTTTGCGAAGAACTGGATCTAAAAAACCCTTGGTTTCTCTTTTATGTCACAGAGGATTGAATTCAAACAGGCTAGATGGAAGCATTCCACCAGAGCTTGGTCTACTCACGAATTGCACTTGGTTTGATCTCTCAGAGAACAATCTCTCTGGTGAACTTCCGGTTTCGAGCGGTATAGCAGGAGTCGGCCTAAACAATCTAACATCCGCTATTCACTTGTAAGTTTCTCGTAAAGCTAGATCAAGACTAACATTCATTTTTCTCGTTTCTTTTTCTTTTTCCTTGTGATACATAGCCATTTAAACAACAATTCGTTCGTAGGAAGAGTCCCAGAAGAAATCTCTGTTTTGCCAAACCTCATCCACTTGTAAGCTTTTAAGTTTTGCTTTTGATCTCCCACTGCTAAAAGCTTTGGAACAATTCAGCTTGGTGGATAGTAACTCAATGAGTGGAGAAATTCCAGCAGCACTGGCAAATTTGCCTTCTCTTGAAATCTTGTAAGTTGTTCTATTGCGAGTTCTTACGTGGTTAACGACGTGAAACATTGCAGGAGGCTTGACAACAACAATTTTAGTGGCCCATTTCCAAACATTACCAGACTCAGCGGAACTTTACATGAAATGTGAGTCTTCACCTTTTTTCCTTCTTTTTCTTCTTCCTTTCCTCATGGAAGTTCTCTCCTGCAGACACATACGAAACAACAGCTTTACAAGCTTTCCGGACATTTCTTCTCTGAGCCAACTTCTCTTTGTGTGAGTAAAGCTTCAAATTCGTAAAAACAGCTATTTTCTTACTTCTTTTTTTCTTTTTTCTTCTTCGTTTCCTGTACTATGGATATTACAGGAGCATGGGACTTAACAGATTCCCTCCTCAAGCCTTGCCTTCGTTTTCAACACTCCGGAACTTGCAATCCCTGTAAGAACAAAGACGTAAAACCTCTCTGGTTGCTAACATTTTCGCGTTTTTTTCCTTTTTCCATCAGGGAGCTCGATGGATCAAACCTCTCTGGAGATCCCAGCGCCTTGTTATTGATTTCCACCCTCGAAACCTTGTAAGTTCAAACAAAAGAACCTCCAGTCCAAAGCCTAAGTTTCCTTTGCAGATCACTCGCCTCCAACAATCTAAACTCGACTCTGGATCTGGGAAACACATCACCATCTTTAACAAGCATCGATCTCGCCAACAACAGAATTCCTGAAGTATCTCGAGCTCCACCTTCATCTTCTTACTCAGTAACGTAAGCTCGCACATCCTCATTTCCAAAAGTTCTTGGATAAAGCCAATTATCTTAATTTTTCGCAGACTCGGTGGAAATCCGGCTTGCAACACGCCAAACCTTCCGAGCTACATCAACTGTTCTTCAAATGCCTTGGGTAACGAGGCCTGGAGACCACGGCAAAACTGCAGCTCCACAAACAGGATTTGTCCGAGAGAGGAGATCTTCAACGAGGCTTCGTGCACCTGCGGCATTCCATACATTTTGCGGTTCCAATTCAACGCGCCAACTTTCTCGGCCATGACAAGCGACCGTAACGAGGCTCTTCGGTCCGAGATCGCTCGAGGAACCGGAATTTTCATCGACCAAGTGTGGGTCGATAACTTCGTCTTCACGGACAACTTTCGATTCAACGCGACCGTGGCATTCTTTCCTCCCGTCGGCGTTCGCGAGTTGTCGGACCAAGTGAAGACTGATATTCTCCGGCGCTACGTTCTTCACACTATCGACCTGATCGGGTTTGATCCATACCACGTCTTTCCAATCGATCTTGGCGACGGTAAGTGCTCCGCGATCTTCCTTTTTTTCTAACGGAGTTCTAAGCTTTTGCTTTGTTTCAGTAACTATAAGAAATGGTAATGGAGGACTCTCGGCTGGAGCCATCGCTGGTATCTCTATTGGTGCGGTTTTGGTCGTGCTTCTAGTCGCTGGCTATGCGATCAGGCAAAAGTTCCGAGCAGACAAAGCCAAACAAGCTACAAATCCTTTTGGTACGTTACAAAGTCCGATAGTTTTCGCAAGGACTCGAGAAGAACTCAATAGTTCTCGGACGAACTCGATAGACTTATACTAACTTTCGTGTGGTGATCTTCCAGCTTCCTGGGGAGGTGGTGGAAAAGACAACGGGGAGGCGCCAGTGATCAAGGGAGTGAGGTCCTTCTCTTTCGCGGATCTCAAGAAAGCTACGAGCAACTTTAGCAGCAGCCACGAGATTGGAGTCGGAGGATACGGCAAAGTCTACAAAGGATTTCTTCTCACCGGTGAGGTTGTGGCGATCAAGCGAGCTCAGGCCGGATCGATGCAAGGAGCTCACGAGTTTAAGACCGAGATTGAGCTGCTTTCTCGTCTCCACCACAAGAACTTGGTCGAGCTAGTCGGGTTTTGTTTCGAGCATGGCGAGCAAATGCTCGTCTACGAGTACATGGCGGGTGGAAGCATTCATGATCATCTCATGGGTAAGTTCTTGGCGAGTTTTTTTTATTTTATCTAAGTTGGCATTTTGGTGGTTATTCCAGATCAATCCAAAGTTTTCAGCTGGAACAAGAGACTCGAGATTGCCATTGGCTCGGCTCGCGGACTCTCATATCTTCACGAGCTCGCAAATCCTCCCATTATCCACAGAGACATCAAGTCGAGCAACATTCTTCTGGACGAGATGTTCGTCGCCAAGGTCGCGGATCTGGGATTGTCTAAAGTTTCCATGGCCGACGAAGGGAAAACTCACGTCTCCACTCAAGTCAAAGGAACGCTGGTAAAGAACTCTCACCTTTTCCTCAAAGTTTCGTGTTCTTCCTCGACCAAAAATCTCGTTTTCCTTCCTGTCCATCCTCAAAATCTCTTTTTTCTTCTTGTCCTTCGATGGATCCATCCTCCCTTGAAGTTTTCTCCAGAGATCTAGCTGACCACCATCGCTTTTCTTTCGCAGGGATACTTGGATCCCGAGTACTACATGACGAACCAACTTACAGACAAGAGCGACGTCTATAGCTTTGGAGTGGTTCTTTTGGAGCTTCTAACAGCACGGCCTCCGATCGAGAATGGAAAATACGTGGTTCGAGAGATCCGGACCGCTTTGGCGCGAGGAGGCCTCGAGGAGGTAATCCCTTTGCTGGATTCCTCGCTCGAGGGCTACTCGGCGAGAGATTTGAAGAGATACTTGAGCTTGGCGATGGCGTGCGTGGAGGAAGCAGCGGCGCAAAGGCCCAGCATGAACGACATTGTCAAGGAGCTGGAATCGCTGCTGGGATCATCTGGCGGATTCAGAGGTAGCAGCGTCGGTGGAGGGGAATTTCACGCTATCAGCCTCTACGATGACGATTCTGTGGCTCTATCATCCGCCGGAGCGTTCGAATATAGCGGCGGCTATCACATCTCAAGCAAAGTAGAGCCCAAGTGATCCAGTCACATTTTTCAAATTGGACGGTAGAGATCGACAGCTTAGTTCAATGGACGGATCGGATGACACTTTCGCGAAGAACCCCAAAAAGAGGGCCATGGCTAAGCTTCGGCTGTTGTGCAGCTTCAGGGCTTGGTTAGACTGCTGTTGCTGCTGCTGTAACATACGAATTTTGTATAGGTTGAAATACATTGAGAACTTTCACTATTTTGATCTTTACAAATTTGTAAAATACATATGTGTTCATATGAAATATCATAAATCACGTAACAAATGTAGCATTCACCTCCTAATGAACAAGATCTTGCTCCTAAGACTAAAGGAGGAGTATTAATTAAAATATAACTTTTCACTTCTATTAAACATTGTAAACAACAATGGGATCACTAGAGAATCCCTTTGTTGATATTATTCTCTTGTTAAGATTCTTTAAAGCTTACCAAGTAATTCATAAATACTATATAAAGATTGAGAGGTTAATGTATTAATGATAACAATATGAAAAAGCTCAAATTTCTCATGCTTGCAAGTAAGGTTCTTGGTGTTCAATTATACTTTCTCCCCAAAATTGAACTCTATGTCCTTAAATTCGTCACAAAGAAATGTATAAAGCTTTTATATTGAGAATAATTATAAAGAAGTAAAAATTTGATGATTATTCTTACTGATAACATCAAGAATTCCATGACTATTGCTGGAATTAGACTTTTTTAGAGGCAGCAAAATAACATGTGGTAATAAATTGTAACAAATTTGAAGTCAACATTTGATTGATTTTGGTAATTTTAGGTAGGAAGTGGATGAATATGATTGAACCATAAATTTTGTGGGATTTGTTGCCACAGAAAAAGCTCTGATTCTTTCATAGTTGGCCAACCAAGGAGATCAATTGTGCAGCAGTGCCATTGGACTCTAAAGTCCTTGCTAGTGCCTTTGTTCACCTAGGAGTAAGAAGAAAATCCATAAACCTAATCAAAGAAATAGATAATACTACATAATAATTGTCAAAAACAGCACTACTACATTGTTGCTAGATATTTCCCCAAGAAAAAGAGGATAAAAAAATTTGGCTCTAAATTTTTAGAATTTGCAAAATAAACTTTCATATCAAGTGTGAGGGTTTATCTTAATGGATGGATTTGACCATGCAAAGAACCCTAGAAATAGGGTATTCATATCCAATCTCTCATGAACTCTCATGAACTTTTGGCAGATTTGACTAAGAATTAAAAATATTTGTTCATATTTTTTATTTTTAAGTATTTAGAAGTTTATAAAATGTGGAAATTCTATTCAATATAAAATATCATAGACTATCACAAAGCACACCCTCACATAAGTGTTTTTATATTCCTCTTTGTTGCATATACAATTGAGTTGATAAGCAATGATTAAGAGCTGTTTCCTCTTATTAGAACACTCCTTTTTATCATCTTCATCTTCAAATCCTACAACTTTTTAATATTTTATTTATCATTGTTAGAAGATTAATTATTCTTCTTGCTTTGGTGCTTATTTTTAAGACGTGGATAATCAACTTTATATTGGTGCAATAATGATAACCTTGTTATAGTTCTTCCCAGAAAACTTTTCATACTGAAATAACCATTATGAAAACTTGTCATATTTGTTATCATTCTTGTGTCCATGATTATCATTATAATTATTCTTGATCAAAAGACTCTTGAAACACTTGTAAGATATGTGTATATCATCGATAAACTCTTTATAAGCTAGGAATGATGTATATGTTGCCTCATCAATAAAATAATATTTATTTTGATTTGGATCTTTTATTGTAACATGGCTAATTAAGCGAGTAAACTTTTCATTGTAGTCTTTAAGCATCATTTTCCCTATTAGAAGTGTCAAAGTTCTATATAAGCATTCTCTATATTATAGTGCAAAGTAAAATATAAATGAAAAGCAATCTCACATTTATCTATGGTAGGCTGTAATCCATCTTATCCCTTATGCACCATCATAATGCCTATTGTCAATTAGATAATAGGTAATTACTTAATGAGATAAGTTTTTTAATCCTTATATATCCTTTAAGGTTTTAAAAATTTACGGTGGGTATGGAAATCTCATCTCATGATCACATATACTATGGTTTTATGTGCAACATAAACCAATTCTACCATCAAAAGCCAAACAACAAAAAACTTCTTTATATTGACTAATTAAGCCAAATACTCATTCACACCACTATTATTAGAAAAAATTAGAATCTTAAATTAATCCACCAAGGAAGCCTTGTCTAAAACACTACCACCTATAGCCTTAGATGGTTTGACATGTCCACATATTGTAGTAAATGTGCTATGCATCTTTGTAAATAACTAAGAAGAACAATTTGAAAGATGATTAATTAAAATTGAAATATCAAAGAAAATTGAATAAGCTTTTTCCAATTAGTTAAAGGTATTAAAATATTTAGGGTAAATATCTTTAAGTTTAAGTAAATTGGGTTATGTGACTTTTTGAAAAGTTTAAATTCAAGAGCTTAAGTGTGACTGTTTGATGTTTGATGCTCCTCTCCACCACACCTTACTTTGACCTTTGACCCATATTGACTACATGGTCAAAGCTAATGCTTAACACTTTGAGCTTGTGTTGGAGAGGCTGACATGATCTTCACTTTCATAGGTTCTAGCCAGCTTTTCTTCATCAAGGGGCTTTTCCTCTACCTTCTAGTAGTGGAATTTACTATATTATTAGAGCTTGTATGAAAGAGCACAATCAACTACTCAAGGTTCTCTTACCACCTCTTTTCCTAGTTTGCTGCCACCACTTCCTTGTTATCATGTATGTTGAAAAATTTAGAGGATAAAGTTCAAGATAAAGAGAACTCTCTCCACATGCTGCCAATCATGAAGTTATGAGCTTTTGAGTCAGCAAAGCAAGACTAAGAAATTGTATCAAAAGATGAGGAAAAATACCTTGGACAACATGAAGTTCCTCAAATGAACAAATACTTTAAATGGGTTGTAGAGGCATTTAAAATGGGATGGCATTGAGAAAGGATGTTAATCTCTACCAATATATCCTTATCCAGTTTGCACACTAGAGATTTAACTTTGGTTTGTATTAGCAATAAACAAGATTCTTGAATTAGAGAATATACTTAAAATTCTTAAATATTCTAGGCATATTCGCTACTCAGTACTTTACCATCTCAACAAACACAGCTCTCTCTTTTCTCCATTACTTCAAATTAACCGTTGTCGCATGGTTTCTAGCACCATATCGTTCCAAGTATCCACCGGCCCAGGGATACACCAATGCAGGCAGTCGTTCTGGACGTGGCCCACAAACTCCTTGGAGAAAGGCTGGAAGTTCCTGTACGGCCCGGGGTGGCCATCCGGTCGGAGGTACGATATCTGTGTTACGTCCACCATGGCCACCCGGTCGGGCCGCTCCAGACAGTCATACACCTCCCGTTGGATCCTGTGCATCTCGAACGTCAAACTGTCCGTTGGGATCGTGCGGTTGGGATGGAACGGCACAGTCCTCTTGCAGCTCCCGCCGTTATCCCACCGTCCATCCTCGAAGTGGTCGGGGGAGAAGCTCCGGAGGATGGCCAGGCCTTTGAATCCCTGGAGTTTTGGGAGCTCGACCAGGACGTGTTTGAGGATCTCGCGATACGCGAAGTAGAAGCCCAGATTTGTGATGTTGAATCCGGGGCAGTGGTGGCAGCCGATGAGCGTGTTGTTTTGGAAGAAGAGGTTGTTCTTGAAGAACCACTGCCCCGAGGAGAGGATGAGGACGTCGAATTGGGTGATGTTTGCGAGCCAGACGGGGTCGAGCTTGTCCAGGAAGAGCTTGCTGTGGCCCTTTTCGATGCCGTGGGATTCGTCGTCGGTCTGGAAGGCGAGGTATGGCGACCAGAATGTGGACACGGTGAAATTGTTTGATGGGAACCACCATCTTACGTGCCTATCTCCCTCATCGGTGTATGTCTTGATCGGCTTCTCGATCTGAGAGGTGGAAAAGGAAAGTTAGCAAACTTCGATCCGGCATGAAACTTATGATGAAAACTTGGCGTTTCCAGGAAAACATGAACAAGTTATAAAAACATAAAGAAAGCTAGTGATACGAATAAAATATAAACGATGTCCAAGAAGGAACTTAGGTAGTTTGTAGACCACTACAATACAAAGAAAAGATGATATAGTGAAAACGGGACTAGGCAAGCTGGGGATGAAGATGCCCAAGTTCTCCATCAAACCAAGAAGCATAGTACTCAACAACAAAGGAACACACAATGAGGACTTATGCCAAACAACGAAAATGGCTAAGTTTTTGGATCACTTAAATCATGAAAGAGGAAATAACCGAAAGAACCAAGAACAACTTCACAGGACATGCTGAAAACTAAAGCTAACGAATGGAGCCTTCTAGGACAAGAACTAGCTTGGAAGACTTGCCTGAGAGAGCGTGCAAAGCAGTGCTTGCATATGGTTTCGAGCGATGGAATCACCGACAAATGCCATGAGCTTCCCTCTCATGAGCTCGATGAAGAGCGTAGTGTTGAATCGAGGCAACTCGCAGTCATCTGGCTTCCATCTCCAAAACATATACCCGTTGTCTGGCCGACCATTCTTCAAACAATTCTGGTGTCCTTGGATGTGATTACATGTCTCGTTCGAGTACGTTGGCCCGACCTCGTCAGGGATCCATTCGCCCTGGAGGAGATCACAGCCTCCTAAAATCAAAGAACTTAGATACCACGCTAGAAAAGATGGAAAAACGCTCTAACTTAGAAGTAAAGTATAGTCGAGTTACCTGATCGATGCGAAGGAAGTGCGCTGAGATTCACGGACTGGATCATTTGCTGGAGCTCCGCCGAGAGATTTCGATCCCCTCCCATGCGCTCCGGGTAGACATGGAAGAGTGACAGCCTCACGAGCGCCAGAGGAAGAAGAACCATCAAAGCCCAGACTAAAACCAGCCTCTTGTGATGGAGGAGCTTGGCATTGCTTACTGGCGCAGAGATCCCATCGTGGCCATATCCACTCGAATCGGGCGAGCCGGGATCCAGCCTCTGTACGGTCATCTCTCTCGAAACTCGACAGTCATTCACAGATCCGGGCAGCTCAAATCTGTGTTTTGGAGTCTGGAACCAGTTCCAGGAACCCAATGCCAGAATCTAGGAGCCCACATTGCCCGATTTCGTCGATTTTGCGAGTGGCAAGAACCCACCAGACCCCTGCCCCCAAGAGAACCGGTGGGCAATGCGCAATGGAAGCGGTCGCAAAGACAATGACCTACCAGAGTGTCAAAGGAAATCTAGCAAATGAGCACACTCATCACTTGCCTACCAACAACGAATGCGACCAAAAAGGAAAAAAGGATGAATCCTTTGCTAATTTACCTCTGGAGAGGGGCCTCGAATGGATCCAGCCCTTTGATGGATCCGATAACTACTGTTGCTTCCTTCCACGAAGCGATGCCGCTTTTTAATTTCGTTTATTCAATCTTTGTCAAATTTTCACCATAGCCATGCTTGTGTCAGAAGTGCGTAACAACAGGTTGTCCTGTGGCGAATCATAATCCAATCAGCATTGTACAGGAAAATCGAACAAAACATTTTCTCAAAGCAAGAGGACAATACGTCGGTGCTGGTTTAACGGTTAAATTCTAAATTAGTGGTGTTGACCGTTGAAAGTTGTGTTTGGTTAAATATAATTTGAGTCAATTTTACAAATCATCTTAAGACCATGAATTTAAATTTTCATTTTAATTACGATGTTTTTATCACTTATCATAGATTAATGGAAGTTTAAACTTTAAACACGTTTATAAATTATATCACCATAGTTTTTGGTAAGTTTGCTTTATTCTACGAATATCCGAATAGACTAAGCCCTAAACCCTAACGACACAACAATGTGGAGCAGCAGCACGCTGAGGCGCCTCGCAAGCTCAATCTCCACCGCCAAAGCTCTCGCCCACTCTTCACATTCCCCGAGGTACGTGACCCCGGCTGCGCAACGATCGCCCTCGTCCCCGCCCACGCCGTGGAGCTGGAGTTACTCCCAGCAGCGCTTCTTTGCCGCGGTGAGAACCACCAAGCGCTACCGGACCCAGAGAAGCAAGAAGAAGGCCAAGCCCGCTGGCCCGCGAAGGCTGGTTCCAGCGCCCAGCCTCCACACAAAGCCCGCAAGCTTTGTGAGGCGAGAGGGCCGGCTTACCGTCCACGAGCGCAAGCACGAGGAGTTTAAGCAGGTGCTCAGCCGCCTCGACATCAAGCAGTTTGCGTGGAAGAGCGGCGACGAGAGCGGCAAATCCAGGGAGCGAATGGAGCTCCGCAAGGCCGCCGACAACGTCAATCCCTTCGAGTGCATCCCGACTTTCCGGAAGAAGAGCGACTGTGGGCCTCCGCCTATAGCAATGAAGAAGCGTAAGGGAGCTGTGACGATTAGCGCTGTCACGTTTGAGGAACGTACCAGGGGTGCCGGGAAGATCAAGAGCATCAAGGACCAGAAGAAGAGATTGCTCAACTTCAAGAGGCCACGGAGGCCGGCGCAGCTCAAGACTGATAAGCGAGACGAGGACTGAGTGAGTGATGTAAAGAGTCGTGTTTGTTTGAAGTGGCAAAACGAGGTAAGTTCTTAGCTAACCTCCTAGAGTAGACTGGCGAGAGCCATGCGGAATTTTCCTATTCCAGCTCCAGACTTGGCGCTCACCATCATCTGCAATGCGAGTAAGTCAGTGATCCAACCCCCGTTAAGATGGATACGTACCACTGGTGAAACGTGGTACTTGCAGTCCTTGATAACCTGGAAAACAAGCATCAGTCCATTGCCATTACCGAGAGAAAAGAAAAAATGCGTGCCTCCTCAATCTGTGTGACTCTTCGGCCGAGATCCAGAGGCAAAACTTTGTCAGTTTTAGTCAGTACTATTTGGTATTTCCGATTGACCCTGGAAAGAAGTTGGTCAGGCACAAGCTGAAGAAGCTGATGTGAAGTTCTTACGATTCAAGAAAATCAATAAACTCTTGGTCCTTCTGTCTTATCCCCCATTCCGCGTCTATCAGAAGGCAGACTCTCTTCAGATGATCCCTGACAGTAATGTAATCCATATTCTGGAAACGAAGAATATCTGTCACGAGCGTATCAACTTAAGCCAAGGGCTTACCAGTTGACGAAGATCTTGGATTTGGTCCTGTTTGCCATACATGAAGCTGTAGCCAGGCATGTCGACCAGACATAACTTCTCACCAAGAACGTAAAAATTGATGGACTACAAACGAAAAGGACCAAAGTTTTGAGGATCGAACAGGAAAGCGATGGACACTTACATCCGTTTTCCCAGGCTTTGGCGAAGTTCGAGCTCTTCCATATTGTCTAGTCAATGCATTTATTAACTTGGATTTCCCAGAATTTGTTCTGCCTGGAATAAAAAAGAAGAAAAGAAAAAGCTGTGAGCTGTAAAGCAGCAGACAGAGATAACCTGCAAATGCGATTTCTGGCAGCTCGGCTGGTGGTATTGACGATAAAACTTTAGCTCCAGCCACGAATACTTGCTTGTTTCTAAAAATCTGCACCGCATCCGTCAGACCAACATGCTTTTCACAAGAAACTTAAGGTCTAGAGTTAAACGAACCTACACTCTGATGGATTCTGTATTTCTTTTCGCCTTTGTAGAATGGCACATTGTCGAGTGGAGAATAAAGTTTAACATTGTAGCCAGCTTTCCGCCATTCGTCGAGTCTCCTCTTGCCCAGCAGCTATTCCAAGTGTCAGTTTCACATTATAAAGGACAGGATCATACTTGTGAATCTATGTAGCGCATGAGCTCCCGAGACGGTTGTATCATTCGAAATCTTGCATTGGTACCGAGCTCTTTCGGTTCTACTTTACCTGAAACGCAGCGTCTTATAAGTAATCAGAGAGAAGACTAGAGAGGCTACCTGACGCCTTCCTTTCCTCAGGGGTTTCGTAACGTTTAGCAGTAATGTCGTCCTTGTCGATCTTCAGTACTCTCCTGATCCATGGCTTTTTCCGGGGAGTAGCCCGCTCAGACTGAAGTATCATGTGGTACTCCTCCAGAGTTTTCTCTGCAACGACAAGACGTGAAAAAAGAATGATAATGTAGACAAACGTCCAGACCTATGATTTGCCTTTCCAGGGACAGGCCCCTTTCTTCGGGTTGATAAAGCGTTGGAGTGATAATATTACTATGAGTTTCATCCACCTGTGGACTTAGGACTATATCTTCCTCGTCTGGACGAGTTGTAGTACGTGCTGGCCGAGTTTTCTTTGCCTTCGTAAGTCTCGGAAAGCCTAGCAACATGTTGGTACCCAAAACTCTCGACAGTTTACGACCTGGTAACAACTTGTAAGAAGACCTCGACAATAAAATACTTATAGCATACCTTCGTCGGTGCCATCCATTGGCCTGGTCGAATCCAAGCCCCACGTCAGCTTTTCCTTCTTCTCTTCATCACTGAAAGTTTCCTCGTCGCTCATCAGATCGACTGCAAAACATTACTCAGAAGTAAAATGTGAACGAAGTGAGAGCCTTTCTACCTTTGATCTCTGCGGAAGCTGCAGGCTTGCCAATGTCCAAAATATTGGCCTTGCTTTCCTCACTTAATTGGCTGCTCTTGCGCAAGTATTTCTCGGTTTCGGTCTCGGCCTTTGGGTTCTCGGACGACTCTGATTTACTTCCGCTTGTGCCGGCTGTCGCTGTATGTCGATCACTTCTTTTTCTATTCGCCTCGTTCTCCAAAATAAGCCCGCGAGTCAATTTTCTCTTTGCTCCTTCAACCTCTTCCTCCTCCAACACGATGCTCGACTCGTGGTACTCTTCATCCACTAGCTTCAACAGCTCCTTTCCTTCCTCGATCATCTTCTTGGCCTTCTCTCGAATTTCCTGGGCATTGCCATCATCTTCCACAAGGTCTTCCTTGTTTCTGGCGGGCAAAAGTTTTTGGTTCTCTGCCTCGCGTTTAACTTTAAGAGCCTTCTTACGCAACCTCGCAAGAGCATCATCACCACCAGCCGGTCTAGAGCCATCGCCAGCTTCGATTTGCAAAGTCTTCGAAGCAATTTGTTCCTTCTTCTGAGCCTTCCACTCCTTATACTTCGCTGCAGCAGTCACGTCTATATCCCCATAAACCGTCGCCACCTTCTTTTGATCGCACTTTAAAGGCTGAGAGAAGTACACGGCGGCCTCTTTCTCCTCGACGTCCCTTCTCTTCTCCATCTTGTTCATCCTTGAAAAACTCTCTGACTTTTCGCGAAGCCTTCGGACAGCACCCGAGTCGGTCGGAAGACTCTTCTTTAACAGCTCTTCCTTGAGCTCGGGATTTAGAGCTAGCTTCATCTTCAACTCCTTCCTTTGACGACGTTCCTCCAGCTTTTCCAGCCTGATCTTTCGTGGAATTCTCTTGGGCGTGCCATACTTTTGTACCATGGTTTTCCTGTCTCTCCCGAGAAGCTTGCCAGAATCCAGCATTCGCAGCGATCCCTCCGGCCCAGGCGGACGGGGAGTTCCATCCTTCCAAGTTCTCATGCGCTCACCTTTCCTTAACAATCGCCGAGACTCCCTCGAAAGCCCGATGCTCTTCCGTGGCGCCGGTCGTGCTGCTGGCTTCTCCTCGCCCTCGGCAGGCTTGACCTTGTGCCTTCTCGGCCTTAGCGTCCGCTGCGCAGCTCGAGCAGCGGCCGTCTCCCGATCGATCCACACATTGGCGACGCCGAAGCCCCGGACTTGAAATATTTCGAAGCTCCTGCGAGGGTGAAACTCGATCCAAGAACAATGCAGGAGCTCAGCTATTACCTCGTGAGCGGATTCCGATGTGAATCGATCGATCGCGTTGCCGCATCGCGAGGAAACGCCGGCCCGCCGGAGCGCCATCGCCAGGCGCTCCACAATGCGCGCCTCAACATCTAAAGCCCTAAACCCTAAACCCCATGCCAGAAACCCCAGGATTCGAACAAGGGACGTGTAGTAAAACAAAAAGTTTACATTTGAGAAAAAATGTCCTGTAAAAATCCAGTTTTTCACGACTGGAGCGCTCGCTATGGCGTCCACACACGAACAGTCCCATCGATGGAGGACGTGACGAGCATTGGCTCGGTTTTGTGATACGCAATGCTCGTTACCTGGAAGGCGAAAGACTGTGTGTCAAGAACACGAGAGAAAAAGGATAGAATTTCCAGTTTTGCTTACTGCTGAAGCGTGCGCTTTGAAACTCGACACTACGGATGAATCCACGAGATCCCAGTAGTAAATGCGACCGTCCTCGGAGCTACCAACAACATGAGCGTCGGTGTTTGTCAAGCAACTATCAGTTTTGTAGGACTGCGCAGAGAAACGAACTGGAATGTTAAAGAGCGAGGAGAGATTTGTGTAGTGCCTACCTTGTTGATGTGTCCTTTGTACTCTTGAAGCAAATCACCAGTTTCTCTGTGAAAAAAGCAAGGAGAGATTACAACAAAAAAGGAGTTTGTAAGCTACCTGTCAATCAGACGAAGTGTTGAATCCAAACATCCAGCCAAGGTGCATTTTCCATCGTGCGAGAGGGTGACGCTATTTATTGGATGACCAAGATCATCTCTATACACTCTGATCACAAAGACAAAACCAAAGAAAGTGAGCCAGAATCCTTTTTGCAAGGTAACGAGCAGTACCTTCCAGCACGGATATCAAAAGTTCGAATGGATCCATCCACACTTCCAGCGATAATTTCCGTCCTTGTCATACACAGGGAAGTCACACTGTCTGAAAATGCCTCAATCACCTGAGAGTGATACCTTAGTTGCCTTCTCGAAGAAAAAGAGAAGAAAAAAAAAGAAATACAATTTACCTGGATCGGTTCTATGCTGTGAGATCGACAATCAAACGCTCGCACCGATCGATCATATCCTCCAGAGACAATCACCGTCGAGTTCTCACTAAACTTCACGGTATTCACCTACACCACTGTTTCATGAGCTAGATCAACCCCCAAAAAAAGGTTTCCTCCTTTTCAGTACCTCACTGTCGTGGCCACGGAATTTACGAATCACGCGTCCGGTGGGAACATCCCAGTAGAAGAGCTGACGATCCGCGCCGCAAGAGCAGAACTTGGAATTATCGGCGACGACGGCCACATCGCGAACCTCCCGGGCGTGCGCATTGTAGCTCTTGATCCGCAATCCCTTCTGTGGATTCCAGAGGCAGAGGACGCGATCGCGACCGCAGCTAATGCAGTAATTACCGTCGGAGTTGAATCGTACTGCCAGAACCGGACCTTCGTGGCCGCGCAGCACCACCGCCTCTCGCCTTGGCAGCTGATCCGCCATAGCCAAATGTAAACCCTAAATCCTACCTTTAGGGCATAAAGTTAAAATCTTCATATATACTTAAAATCATTAAATTTAATAATGGTAGTTCATGACTATTAGCAATATTGCATCATGAGTATAAGGGTTTACACTAATAAACTCTATGCCTTTATGATATATATATAAAATTAAAAAGTTATGTACATTTTTCTATTGACCAAAGATGCAATAAATGTGTATAGATGCATTTAATGCTAATCTCATAATACCCCTTCTTTTACTGCAAAAGAATAGTTAGAATCAATTGTAATTTTTTCCTTTGTTTGAGTTGATGGCATTACCTTAATGCTTTTGTTAGTGCATTTCAAAGATACTTTTCAACTCAACTCATAGCAATTTGCATTTCTTTTTGTGAGTAGTGATGTATGTTTGTTTTTCTTTGCATTTTTGTTTTGGAGCTTGAGACATACAGATTTCTAGATTTAATCTTCATTTAGATATACATTTTTGGAAAATGGATTCTTCTTTATTATTGACATTTTCATTTGTGGATGACATCCTTCATTTTGCATACAGGACATATGTGCCCCAGTGAGTTGCCAAACTGGTATGGTATAAATGTAAGGATGGACATATATGGTGATATAAAAAAGAGGAGAGAGAGTAGGGTCACTACCTTTATACCCTTTTTTGAAGCAAGGAAATGAAATATCTTTCCACTACCATCAATGGATTTTTTAGCTAAGGATTTTGTGTTCTTAGTGGTTATTATGTTTGATGTTTTATTCTCAATTAAATGGTATTTCAATTCTTTCGGATAATGGTTCTATATTTATGGTTGAGGCATTTTATATTTTGACATCTTAGATTGGGATATAGCATATTTTTGCAAGTGATTATCATTCACAAATAAATGGTTAATAACTCATAAAAAATTGTAAATTATATATAATTTTAGTATTGATATTGAAATGATAATTTGTCATTTCTTCAGACACAACAATGTCCCTATGCCTACCTAAAATAAAAGAGTCATACTAATTAAAGTGTAGAATGAAGATCAATAGATAGATAATCATCTAAATTATTCCCTATAAAACAAAAGATATCATTACTAAAAATGTAAATACTAAAACAAAAAGTCATTTGTAAATACTAGCTCTACATCTTATGGATAAACAAATCTAACTATAGATATTAAGTCTATCAGACATTTAAATTATTGACCATAACTTCGAAAGCATCTCCCATACTTGATAGTGTGTTCAAGCTAGCCTTTTTGACCAAGGGTTTATAACAACCGAGATTAAGTGTCTTTATCTCATTCACCATATCTTCAGTGCCATTTGTAGTAAAGTGTTTAAGTTAGATATTGTAAAAAATCAACTCCCCAAGGTGTTGTAAGTTAAAGGATCCCTAAAACCATGACTAAAATGATAAAGAGTTTATTGAATGAGACCAAGTCTAAGATTGAGTCCAAGATCTACTTTAAGACTGAGTTTGAGAGTGAGTCCAAGATCGAGTTCGAAACCAACTTCAAGACTGAGTCCGAGATCTGAGATCCAAGATCAAGTCTGAGACCAAGTCCGAGATCAAATCCGAAACCGAGTCCTAGGTTGGGTCCGAGATGGAGTTCGAGACCAAGTTTGAAGCCAAGTTCGAGATCAAGTCTAAAATCAAATCCAAATACTAATACAAGTCGTGAGGTGAAAGTTCAAAGCGGGGCTGTAGGGGGTTCCAAAAGTATAGTAAGAATAATGAGATCCAAGAATTAGTCTTGAAGGAACTCTTTAATGGTACTTCTAAATTGACTTGAGGTTAAAATTCAAAGTTAGGGGCCTCAAGTGGGAGTGAGCATGGAGTTAGGTGGTGTTAGAGAGGCCACCTGAGGAAGTGCTTAAGAGTAGCTCCCACTCCCAAAAGGGAAACTATTTGTGGTGTTCTTAGCTAATATGGAGTGGTGCCCTATTTGAGTACCTTGCAACTTATTGATCTTTGTTCCTTTCTACGAGCTTGGGCCTTCCTTTCGAGAGGGAAATGGGGGAGTAAAGGTACTTATACCAAGCCTTTACACCATGGTTTTTCCCCCTGGTGTCTCAAAATAAGTGATGCACCCAAGGCTTGGGAATTAGAAGGTCTTATGATCAAGTCTTGTTGTACTAGGATATTAGAAATTTAAAGACTTGTTGTATTTGGCTGCTTGTGCATTCAAAGAGTGTAATTGAACTTTAAGTCCACTCCAACCCAAGGAGGGGGATTGTGATAGAATTTGGTAATCCATGAACGAATGAGTAACACTTCATTCCCTATATAGTGAGTCATTGAAACTAAGTAAGACCAAGTAGAAGGTGGTACAATATGTAGGAACCTTGGCAAGGGAACTTAATTAAGGATAAGATAGTGGTGGTTGGATAGGCAAGGTAAGCTGACAAATTGAAAAAGAAAAATTTATGGCTTACAAATATACTAGATTTTCATACTAAACACTCTAACTGTGCATTACGAGTCTGAGGCATCCCCCACTTGGTGGTGTGCCCAAGCCAACCTTCTTACTAAGAGTCCATAACTATCGAAATATAAATATCTTTATACTCCAAACCATCACTATGCATTAGCAGGTTGGGACTTGAACCCAAGCACTAGAAAGTTAGGACTCAAACTCAACTTTTGTATATGCATCTATAGACAGCATCATTTATGATGCCTTGTGTGACTCCCCACGCCAATACACTAATTTATACTCAATATTGTAAGCAACCAAAAGGAACGACTTGAGAGACGATCCATAAATGTTCAAATATAAAGAGAAAGGGGCCATGAATAAAAGTTTTCCAATCGGTTAAGGGTTTTGGGATATTTGGGGTTAAACTGAATAATATTGCGCTAGGTGACCTCTTAGGAAGTCTAAACTCAGGAGTTTACATTTGGTATCAGAGCAGTCTTGGGTCCGACTCTATTGGTTGGCTTAAGGGAATCACACCACATGTTGATTGACATCTGGCAGGTCTAATTTACTATAAATCACTATTTAGAAACCTAGTTCTTTTAAGCTTCAAAATCAAATTAGTTGATTAACTTGTGATTATACATAGACTCCTCCATATTTAGCCCCATGGGCCACCCCTTTTGAAGTTAATATTATTCCTTCAATTTGCCAATTTCGCTTAGAAAGTCACCTAACTAGCATAACATGATTTTATACATAAGTGTGAAAGTCCTCAAATATCAACTTTCATTCATAACAATCTTTTTGAACACTCAAGAATTATTTCCTTAATCTTGATAGCTTCACCTCATGGCAAGCTTCAAAGCCATGCTTCTACTGCACCATTTTGATTTTGTGCATTCCTATGAACCATTTATATTTGTCTTTCTAGATACTAATCCACTTAAAATTGTCTTTAGGAATATTAAAGGAACTCTATCTTTTAGATTGCTAAAGTTTCTCCTTTCGCAAACTTTTTAATTGTCATATGGTTTAACATAGGTAATTCTATATTTTAAAGTCACCATAGCACCACAATTATTAGTAATAACACCTTCAACCACCCATTTAATTTTCCATTCCCAATTTACATAACTATTCTTGGCTATACCTTTCGATTTTTATGGTTTGGTTCTATCCCTTTATTATTTATTTTTTGCCTTACACAATCTCTTTAGTTATTCTCCTCTAAACTATTAGGGCAATTTTGCACTTTTTACTATGCATTAGCAAGTATTTTTATGAATGAATTTACTCAATTCCCTAAAGAGTGGTTCTTCAATTTAAATATGCTCACCTTGTAATCCCATGCACCAAGATTCACGTCACTACTCATGAGCTTCACTATACCTATTACTATCTATGCCAAAATCTTTTTGGTTTTATCCACTTTGGATAGTCAAAATTACCCCATCTCTAGTTTTTATCAACCTTGGATATTATATAGCATCTTCTATCCATTTTTCTTTAAAGACGTAATCTCTTGAGCCTTATCTATTACCCCCATAATACCCAAACACCACCTCTTTAGCATTTTTAAGGTGCTTATATGTTTCTATGGACTTCCCATATAATAAACATTTCCTATTAATACTAACCCATTATATCTTAACATAAACACAACATCCTTTAAGAGATGTATTTAACCTCCTTATCTAACTAAGAACTCTTAGGAAGTTAGTTTCCACTATTCTAACAAATTATTCTAAACTTTTATTTAGTTGCTTCATAGTTATTATGTTTTACAACTCATTATCAGTACTTCCACATCTCCATTAATATTTGGTACAAGCACATAAATCTAATTATATCCAAGATATTCTAACTCCATTTCCATTATGCTTTATTTCGTTAAAGTGGGACTTATTCAGTAAAGTGGGACATTAATTAGCATGTGTCCACATGCCATTTCCTAGTACTTAATTAATATTTATTAATATTTCTATCAGTTTTTTAATTTAATTTTTTATATTTCACAATATTATAACACAAAATCATATGAAAAGTTTTTAATTTATAAATTATAAAGTTAAAACTTCAATTTTTTATTGTTGTTATAAAAATGGCATGTGGCCACACACCATAAGTGGGATAATGAAAAGTCCCACTTTAACGAAATAAAGCATCATTGGGTTTTTTTTGGTTCTTATAAAGTTACCAACTTGACCTCAAAGCATCATCCTTTGAGACATTTAAGGTTTCCACCCTATTAGCTTCGATGAGAATATTAACTCATTCTTTGAGTACACCCTTAACTCCTTATATTATTCTGACATTTATTAAAGGTAGCCTTAACTACCATTTCAAGGATATATGTCCTTATCTATATTTAGCTTTCCATAGTCATTAACTTTAGTTTCAAATTCATGAGCACCAGCCTTAGTTATATGAAAATAATTCTATGACTCCTTTATTATTTTAGAGTTTTTATCCCTCTTGTGATCTCAAATATAATTGATTACCACAACCACATTAGCCAATTTATTAAGTCAAACACTTATATAGATAACATCTTCAACTCTCTAAGGAAAACCTTCTACTATTCCCAAGATCCTAAAATAATTCTCTTATTAGCCCCTTTCTATCCACCACATTGCCTACACATTTATGTATGATCTCAAGTGGAGAGTTATGCCCTCTCGACATGCTACTCCTCAAGGATAAACCCACTTTAAGGGTCTTTTGATACTAATATTAAGTGGTGATATACTTAATCACCAATAAGAGTTGGACTAAGCAATAGTTTTGATATCAAATTATAAATGACTAATTTTTCCTTTTTATTTTAATCGCTTAATTACACCTTTGACCACTTGGAGGAATCCCATTTATAATCTCCATAAGTCCAATTCCCAACTTAGAGACTAATTAGCCCCATAAATAACCTTTATGCCACTCTACCTTTGCACTTGGTCTAAATGTTCCATGTGTTTAATCCTATGATAGACACTCACAGGTACTACTAACATATCAATCCATTACACTAAAGTTATATCCATTCACCTTTGTCTCATTAGTAACCCAAGACCACTCATACCATAATCTCATCTTTCAAAGAATGGGTTATCCATCCATGAATGGTCATCCTATAACCACATTTTAACATCTTTAAAATGCCCAAAGATATAAAAAATATACTTCCCTAATATTCCTTCTTCAATCCCTATTAAGTTCCTCTTTATTTATGGTGGTGCTTGCCAACACTACCATTGGGTCAAAACCCAAAGGTCTTACTAAATCCCATTGACATCTGGGACTTTCTCACCATATAATCATACCTTTGATCACTATACAAGATATTTACTCTTCTTCCTTTCTATAATCTAGAACTTTAGGATGACATTTTTGGACACCATGGCTCTATGCGAATTTCGTGGGTGCTCCCCCCACCTTTTGCCTCTATGTGCCTTAGCCATATAGCTAGAGCAACATTCTAACATTCTGATAAGCTATACTAAGTATCCAAATAGGTAGTGCTACCCACACTTGAATTGGGAGCATCAACCATTCAATCTCCTAGGGGAACTAGAGTTGACTCCTGAACACTTCACCAAGCTACCCCACTTATTTATTTGTGTTCACTCTAGCCTTGTGTTCCAAGATATCTAGGCTATAGAAGACTTTAATCAAATCATAATTGCTAATTATTTACTATTCTTGGATCATAGTATTAGCCTTTGCAAAAGTGCATAATCCCTCTTTGTGTAAGTCCTTATAGATTTTGTTTAAGCTTTGTTTTTCCATTTTGTTGAGCATTTTCCCTCAATTTGGAAGTATTTGTTAAGTTGTTATGCTCTTTACTACATCTTTAAATCTACATAATAGAAAAATATTTTTGAGTTACATGTTATTTGTTTATGATTTGGGGGACCAAACCACGTGTGGGGAGAGGTGACAGTGCAGGATGTAATTGAGGACTTTTCTAATGTTTTTCCATTTGAACTTTCTCATGAGTTATCTCTATTATAAGGTGTGGAGCATAATATTACGTTAAAGCCAAGGATGAGGCCAATTTACTAATATTCATTTTGGTTGAGTTATGTAGAAGTTTAACAACAAATCAAGGAGTTACTTGAGTTTGGATTTACTCTAGTCTTGCTCATAAAGAAGGATTATTTAATGCAGATGAGTATTAATTACCATGCCTTAAACAAAAAGACAATAAAGGATATATTGCCAATATTGTATGTAGATAATATCTTAAACAAGTTTGATAAAGTGTGAGTGTTTACCACGATTGACTTGAAGAGTGGATATCATCAAATTGCAATGGATGATGCATTTATCTCTAAGATGATATTTAACATGAGCTTTAGGCATTTTTTAGTTCACAGATATGCCATTTGGTTTGACAAATGCATTAGCTATATTTGCATTATTTTCATGAGTTTTAGAAATTTTCTTGGACGATATTCTTGTTTTTAGCAAGAATATGGAAGAGTATAAAGTGCATTTGTGCAAAGTTCTCTTGTTACTACATAACAGTAAACTTTACATGAAGAAGAGAAAATGTGAATTTGCAAAGTTGAAGATAGAATACCTAGGTTATATTGTGACATCTAGAGGTGTAAACAAATCCAAGAAAGGTGGCTATAGTGGAGAATTGGCCTCCACCAACTGTAGTGGCTAAGTTATTTATTTTCTTTAGTATGGCTAATTAATACTAATGTAGATAGCTATTCCTTTGACATAGTTATTATGTAAAAACTTGCCATTCAAATGGAAGAAGCCATAGGAGGATAATTTTGTAGCATTGAAATGGTTGTTAAGTAAGGCTTTAGTGCTTTACATTGTTAATCCATTAAAACCTTACGAGGTGATGTGTAATATAACTGGCCATACACTAAGAATTCTCATGTAAGAGGGATAATTTGCATATGAGAGTCAAACTTTAAATTATATGAAGTAACAATATTCCATATGTGAGCAACAGTTACTCTTTATTATTCATGCTTTGCAAATATAAAGGCACTATCTTTATGGTGCGGTGTTCATAGTGTTAAATAGATAATAAACTCCATAAGTTTGACTATATAGCGAGCTTGCTTACATGTTCAACTTCTTCTATGTGAATAGATATACAAGAGGTTTGAGAAGTTTCCTTTTGAGCATCGTTTATGGAAATTGAATGTAATGGCAAATACTTTATCTCATGTTCATCATATAACATATTACAAACACAATTTTGTTATCATTTGAGTAAGATGGTTAGTAAATTTGGGTAATTAATTGAGTATGCTTAGACTCAAAACACTAAGTTAGTTTTGAGCCTAGATGAAAACACCTTTCTTATTGGTGGATGGGATTCTTTACTATAATGTATATTTGACATAGGTAGATGCATTGATTAATTAGATTTTTTTCCACTATTATGATTATTCAAATGTTAGTTATTTTGGGGGGAAAAAGACATATGAGTTGATTAAGCACAATTTTTATTGAAGGAATATGAAAGCTAATATCCTTAAATATTGCAAATCATTCAATCTCTATTAGTAGGTAAATGTGTCATAAGAGAACTAGGGAGGACTTTTGCAGCCTATGCCTATTCCTTAGAGTTGTTGGTGTAATACTTCTATAGACTTCTAGAGCTAAAAGGAGCAAGTGTGAGTTATAGTCAATTGATTGACAAAGTATATATGGTTGTTAACTATTCAAAAAACTATTACTGCCTTAGACTTAGTTGCAATCTACTTAGAGAAGCTCTTTTTTAATTTTAGTTTGCCAAAGGATATAATTAATGATTGAAACTCAAAGTTCACTAATGGATTTTAGAAGAGCTTTATAAAGACTATGTAAGTGATTTTAAAACTCTCAAATGGAGATCATCGTCAAATAGACCAAATATGTGAATTAGGTGGTGGAAGATATATTATACTTTAGCATTGGCCAAAGGTAGGGACAATTGGATTTATATTTTTTATTAGTGCAATTCAATTACAACAATAATAAATATAGTGAAAGAAATTAAGTCCTTAATTTATCATATTTGGAAGGCATGCCTAAAAAATATTGGAGTTGGAATTATATTTGACTAAGGATGTTTGTAATAAATGTGATTTATAGGTGACAAATTTAAACACAAAACTTGTTGAGATTTTTGTGATGTGCAAACAAAAGTTGTAGATAGCTCAAAATAGGGTGGAGAAGTTTGCTAATAAGCATCACCAATTTTAAAAATATAAGGTGAGGAATTTCATCTTTGTGCAAATGATCTTTCTGTTAAATAAGTTTACATGAAGTGTTAAAACACATTGGTAAGGCAATTTATTAGGTGTGACTGCCAACTAGGGTGAAAATTCATCTAGCATTTTATGTTATCCAATTGAAAAGTGTACTATCTCCGAGTGAAGGGCCTAATGCCTCCTTGATGTATACAGTTATAAAAGATGGATCATGAGCTAGAGCAGAGTTCCCTAAAAAGGGTGATCATGGATACAAATCATCATTGAAATAAAAACTTTGTTGACAAGGAGGAATTGTTAGGCATTTTGACCATATGGTCAATGTTGGTTAAAGTGAAATTCATGATGTATTAGGGTTCTAATGGATGAAACCTCCTTTTAAGGTTTTTAGGATATTGTAAATTAAACATTCTAAAGGACTAGGTTCGGAGATTTCCCTAAAGTATAAATTAAAGAGCTTATATAATTGAATTGAAAAGAAGATACTATGGAAGGTACATTTAACATACATTCTACTCATATAATATATAAAAACATTTAATAGTATTTTTAATAACATAAATACTTTTAGAACTGTTAATTATATATAATATTTATTACATTATTTCTTAGGCTAGTATATATACATATGTATTAGTCTTTACAGTTGCATAAATATATAAAGCCACTTACAGAAATATATTTTTATCTTTTTCCTATTGACAAAATATTAGCTTCATGTAGACTAAATTTCTACAGTTAAAAGCATATATAAGAAAGTATAATTGAATTTTCTTATATCCTTATTAATATTTCTAAAGATATTAAAATATTTTGATAATACAATATTTATTCTAATGATTTAGAAATTTAAATCAGGCTTTATAACCTTTCTATTTATCATGCATATTCTTATTATTTTTTCTTCTGTTTTATATTTTTTTATTTTTTTATTGGGAATAAAACCAGCAAAAATAGAATGGGGAGATAATAACACTTTAACTCATGAAGAAATTGGAATGATTATTAATACAGGATTTTATAACCTTTTTAACACAAATTAATTCAAGAAATAAAAATATTACATATCCGTCAAATTATGAAAATTTATATATTGTTAATTTTGGAAGAGGAGATGCTCTTTTAACTTTTCAACGTTTGAATGGTTCTCCACCATTATGTTCAGCTGGGAATACAAATTCACAACAAGGAATTGTTGGTGATACTTTAAGAGCTGGATTAAGATCGCTAGTAATAAATCACTATGATGATATGTTACAAGCACGATCTGAAGAATGTAGAATCACTTCAAGAAAATATCAATTTGAGTATACAACTTTTTTTCGAAGACATGATTCAGTAAACACACAATTATTAAATCTTAAGATTAAAGATATTGAAGATAATGATTATACCTGTGATATCGCATTAACAACATTAAGTGCTGGGTTTAAGAATAATAAACTCTATAAAGGTGAGTTTTTAGTTTCTCCAAATGGTAAAAATATGTTATATTTAAGTACAAAATGCAAACTTAATTTATATTCTGGAAAAAACATTTTATGGGCATCAAATAATGATGATTACTATGGACATTGCATAGCTATTTTGCTAAATAATGGTAACTTTATAATATCTAAGGATTCTAAGTTAGAATTATGGAGTATAAATAAGTATTGCAAGCATTGTTACCAATTCACATTTCTTACCATTCAAAATGATTGTAATTTAGTTATTTATGAATCAAAATCACCAAATAAGGTTTGGTGGGCAACAAATACCTATGATTATTATAATTGTTTAAAAGGCTAGAAATGTTATGTTTATATTTAAACTAATTCACTTTCTAATGAATTGTTAAAGTAGGATAGTAAAGTCATGAAATAGTAAAATTCCATAGTTTCACTTGTCAAGTTTTAAGTGTTTTCAGAGCAAGTTTTGAACTTTTCCAGTATATCAAGTTTTAAAGTCAAGAGAATCTTCTTTCTTATTTATATTAGCAATAAAAGTCTAAATATATCAACCTTCACACTATTTAATCTCTAGTGAGATTTCATTGCTCTTATAAATGTGATTCCACACTACCTTACTACTTTGGTACAAAATATAATATAAAAAATTTATATACTTAAAATTACATGTATATTACTTCACATTCCTATGCATATGCATATTGCCACATTGTGAAATGTCTAAATTGCCTCAGTTATTATGCATTGGCAATCATGCCCAAAGAATTCTTTCTTTCAGTGTTAACAATGTGGGGCATATGGTAGAAGTGACATGATCTTGCCAAATTCACATCCATTATCTCAAGCTATAACTAATTAATACTCTTTTGTATCAACAAGCCCATGTTGGAGACCTTCAGAGACTGTCATTCTAGCCACTTAGTATATAGTGATCTAATATGCTTGTGTCAAGGTCCTTGAAGGTAGTGTGTTAATCCAGTAGCACTCGGTCTAGTAAGCACTACTAACAACTTGGCAGAGTGGGAGCATCTAGCAGCTTTGGCATTGAATATGATATTTTAGTAGAAATGGTGTTACTGGTAAATAAACTGTAATTTTACTTAAGATAGTTCTCTGTATAAATATTTTCTGTATAGGGTAAAGAATATTCTTTAAAATATTCTTAGGTTATTATCTATAGATCATAATAAATTAATCTGAAAATTCTATGAAAATTTATATTTAAATTCACTAAACTTAGATGGTATTATTAAAAAATGTTATGTACCTAAATTTTAAACTATATTTAAATATGTGAGGTCCAAGTATATGGCTACAATGCCATATATTAATATTACTATAGTGGGATTTTGATAGCCGTCAAATTGGTTTCAATCCAAACCACTCACTCCTATAGATAAGCTAGGGTTTTAAAGTTAATTGATATACACATTTCTACATTTCATTTTCATATTTTATGCACTCACATTGATAGAGTTGAGAGGCAATTTTGATTGTCCCTGAAGAGTGTTTGGATTTAGGATTTTGGTTTAGATCTAGCTTTTACATCATCTAGATTTCACTATTCTTATAACATTTTTCAATTTCTTCTTTTTTGTTTTTTCCTTGAGTTCATCTTCATGGCAAAGCAATGGCTTCTTCCTTTCACTCTAGAGCAGTAGTTAGTGAAGTTACTTGATGCTATATAGTTGCAGTTGAATAATCAAACTCAATTGATAGCAGCATTCATAGCATATGGTACAACTCCTTTTACTCTTGCCACCAATCCTCATGTCTAGCCAAAGTTCTTTTGTAGGAATCTTAGGGATGATGTGTACCATTAATTCGATCACTTTATAGTGATTGCCATATATCATTTTTGGAATGATATTTAGCATTTGCATATGTTTCCCATGTGTCTTCAATGTATGGCACTATAGTGGTACAACAATTTAAGTGTAGCCATTCGTGTGGATTAGAATATTCTTCTGGACATCTTTAAACGCAAATTTGGACATGCCAATGATTGTGATAATCTAACAATTGTCATCTGAGTCAATGATGCAATTTAGCATTCATTTCTAAAGCCTCTTACTTCATGTGAAGCTAAATATGTCAAAGCAAATCAAGTTGGGAATATTGTGGCTAGCACTTCGTCAAAATGTTGTAAGACTTATGCTTACACTTGCTCCAACCACCTTTGGCAATGCTTTTTGCTTGGCACAATGTTATAAGACATCTTTTTTTCCACTTCTCACTACATATCTTTTAGCTCCACTTCTTGTGCAAGATAGTCTTGTTCCAATGGAGGTTGATGCTTTTACTGCCCAAGTTCAAGAATAAAAGCAAGGACATTGTTGTAGTTGTTGGGCATATGATGAGTTGGTCATACTTATCAATATTGTTAGTGTTTTCCAAATTGAAGACCTCCATTTCCTAAATGGAGACTTTAGCATTAACAATGTTTTGTTGGTGCTACTATAATGGAAGGTTTAGACATCAAGATGCTTTTAGGAAATGAGGAGTTGCATAAGTAATAAAGGGTCCTTGCACAAATAAGTTAGTGACATTTCCATCTTTTTTTTAAAAGTATCATATAGTGGTTCACTCAACACTAGTTCATCTAGTGTTTACTTTCTAAACTCGTTTTTATAAAAAGAAACCTCCTATTATTCTCTTTGGATTGGTTTACAGGGTTGAGTTTATCTTTTATTGCTCAGCTTGTTGCCACACATTACCATCTACATTTGTGTTGTGTGGCAAAGTTGTTTTCATTCTTTATGGCAATGTATGAGACAAGGAAAAGAAGCCTCAAAGTTACATTTGGCATGATTGCACCACATTTAATCTATATCAAGGATGAGGTAAAAAAAATTTACTTATTACCACTGGTAATAACTATAGTTCAAGCTTGAGGTAACCCACATGCATAACTAGGTTTGCCTAATTTCCTATACATACATGTATATAGCTTTCTTTATATTTTTTTTCCTCTCATTTATGTTTCACTTTGTCCTTTTTTTTCTACCTTTGTTGCCATTACTTTTGTCTCCCCATTATTTCCTTCTATGTTTCTGTTTTGTTCCTCTATTCCTTCTTCAAATCCTTTTATAGTCTTTATGATGTTAAGGTTGACAGACATATAAAGGAGTATGCTAATATCTTTAAATTTGATATATCATCTAGGGCCAAAATTGTAACACGTCATCCTATTCTAACTAGAGACGCTCATCTAATCAAGGTTTCTGTTCGTCATTGTTCACCAAAACAGATCAAGATTTTACATGCAAATATCAAGGGCATATAAACCTCATCTTGTAACAACGCTTGATGAGAGTATTTGTTTTTGCATCAATTATTATTCGTTAAATAAAGTGACAATCCTCGATATGTACCCTTATTATCACAATATTAATCTTCTAGGTCATTTAGGAGGAAATTGTTGATTCACCAAGTTAAATCTTACTTCTGGGTATTAGCAAGTGCCAATAGCTGATAAAAATGTTCCTAAAACTGTTTTTTATACACCATTTGATTTATATAAGTTCTTATTGATGATGTTTGGTACGAACAACTTTCTAATGGATTATGGATGAAGTTTTTTACTATATGCCAGAGATGACTACTGACTTCATCATTAATAGTCTAATCCACTCAAAAAGGATGTGGGAGGAACACATCTATAATGTTTGTAAGGAGTTGGATCTATTGTGGGAAGTTGGTTTAAAGTTGAAATAGTCAAAGTGTGTGTTTATGTCCAAGGACATGACTTATCTTAGGTGTTATATTTCTCGTGAAAGTTTACAAGTTGATTATGACAAAATTGTGGCTATTCTTAAGTTCCCTACTCTAAAATGTGTGAATGATATGCAACACTTCTTAGGTAAGGTGCAACATCTGAACCATTTCATTAATCATCTTTTTGATTATATTGAACCATTATAAGTATTATTAAAATTGTCAACATCGTCTTTCATTTGATTGGTGAACTATGAGCAAACGTTTACAGATCTCAAAGAATTGTTGACTACTTCTTTAGTTTTGATATATCTTAACTATACTCAACTTTTCATTTTATGCATAGATGCTTTTGTTATTGATATTCAAAGTATGTTAATACAAAAAAGCTTGAGTGTGCATAGTCAATGTTATCCCATTGCATACATTAGCTGTATATTACAACAAACGGAGATGAACTATTCCATGACAGAGAATTAGCAATAGTTTAGGTTTTGAGAAACTTCATGTATATTTATATGGTTTTTAGACATTATTAGAAGGTGATGATGTTGCAGTTACTTTGTTATTAAAGTGGAAGAACATAGCTGGCTATATTGCTCAATGCGCTTTGAAGCTTAAGATATATAATTTTAATGTTATTTATCATCTGGGGAGTTCTATGGCTAGTGCCAATGCCCTTTCTCAAGCTCTTCTTCCTTCTTCACTCTATTCTCATGTTTCTTATAAATTTGTTATTCTAGCATCTATGGATTTTTAGACGAAGATTTTATATTATCAGCAATTGTTGTATTTGATTGTTAGTATCAATTAAGTGCAAAACAAAATTTACCTTCTCTTGATGAGGTTTATGAGGCTTAAAAAGTTGAGCCGTGGATCCAAAAGCTTCATGATGGGTTTGAAAATCTTGCATCATCGTGTGACTGAGAAGTTACGTAAGTCTTTCTATTGGCTAGAGATATGATATAATATTATCTAGTATATAAGTAGCTGCATTTGGTGCCCAACTCATAACACTCCCCCTTGTGCTGCAAAAAAACAGTTAGAGTTAATTATAATTTCCCATTCGTTTGAGTTGGTAGTATTTGATATGATAGGGTTTTTTCCATAATCAACTGCTAATAGGATGCTTCCTCCTTAATCAAGTGGTGTTCTAACATTCCTGTCTGAAGTAAATTCTTTCAGATAATGGTCCTATATTTATGGTTGAGGTATTTCACGTTTTAACATCTTGATTGGGGATATACTACATTTTCTCAAGTGCTTATCATCCATTAGATGGTTTGGTGAAACGGCTCATTTTAACCTTTAAAGGGATGATTGTGACGTACATGAACTTTCAATATTCGGATTAGGATAGTTATTTGCTATATCTTTGGTACACATATATCACAGTGTACAGAGTTTTATTGGTGCTTCACTATATAAAATCTTATATAGTCGTGATCTCATACTACCAACGGAGTTGAGTTTACCTTTGCAATTGCCACGAACTACTGATGTTAAGTTTTGGGATTAGTATTTGATAAACATTCTTCCACTAGTCCAAGTAAAGTTTGCCAAATAACTAGGTGTAAGCAATTAATTTTTCCATTCTAGTTTAGTCACTTAACCACACCTTCAACCGCTTGGAGGAGTCTCATTCACAACCTCCATAAGTCCTATTTTGGACCTGGGCTTGCTAGCCCCGAGAATGGCATCCCCGCCACTCAACCTTTGCACTTGGTCCAAGTGCTCCATGCGTCCGATCCCATGACCGACACCCCAAAGTGCCATCGACATATCAACCCATTACGCTAAAGCCATGCCCATTCACCTTGGTCACATCGGTGGTCTGACACCACCTGCATTAGAGTCCCGTCTCTCAAGGACTGGGCCAACCGTTCATGAGTGATCATCCCAGATCCACTCCTTAACATCCTTAGGATGCCCATAGACATAGGGATTAACCTTCCCCAATACCTTTTTTTTAGTCCCCACCAAGTCCCTTTCTGTCCATGGCTATGTTCACCAACACTGCCACTAGATCAAGGCCCACAAGCCCGACCACTAAGTCCCACGGTCCTCTGGGATTACCTTCTCACACGACCATATCCTTGGTCTCTACACTAGAGGATGGCTTCTCTTCCTTTTCATAGGCTGGGACTTTGGGGCAACATTTCGGAACACCATGGCCCTACACGAGCCTCGTGGGTACTCTCCCTGCCTTCTGCCTTTAGGTGCTCTAGCCATGGGCTTAGAGCGCACTAGGTATCCAAGTAGGTAGTGCCACCCACACTTGGACTGGGAGCATTGGCCAGTTGATCTCCCGGGGAAACTAGAGCTGACTTTTGAACACTTCACCAAGCTACCCTACTTATTGGTCCATGTTCACTTTAGTCTTGGACTTCCCAATGGGCAGCTCATCACCCAACACCGGGTACAGCCTTCCTAGGCCAAACTGGCTCCACTGCAGTCCTCCCCCTCACTATACTTTTGGAGCTCACCAAACCCCCCAGGGTCTAGGAGACAAACGCTTTGGGCTTTCACCCTCTCAGACTCAAACTCGGACTCAGACTCGGACTCGGACTCAGACTCGGACTCGGACTCGGACTCGGACTCGGTCTCGGCCTCGGCCTCGGACTCGATCCCGATCTCAGTCTCGGTCTCGGTCTCGGTCCCGGTCCCGGTCTTGGTCCCGGTCTCGGTCTCGACCTCGGACTCCATCTCGAGTCCTTCTCGGACTCCATCTCAGATTCCATCTCGGGTCCATCTCGGACTCCGTCTCAGGTCCACCTTAGACTCCATCTCAAACTCCGTCTCGGTCCATCTCGGACTCCATCTCAGACTCCATCTCGGGTCCACCTCGGACTCCGTCTCGGTCCATCTCGGACTCCATCATCTCGGACTCCATCTCGGTCCATCTCGGACTCCATCTCGGGTCCGTCTCGGACTCAATCTCGGATCCATCTCGGGTCCATCTTGGGTCCACCTCAGACTCCACCTCGGACTCCACTTCGGACTCTAACTCGGGTCCATCTCGGACTCCACTTCGGACTCCACTTTGGATTCCACTTCGGACTCCAACTCGGGTCCATGTTGGACACTTCCACATGTCATGTGTTGGTCCTTTTTGGGTCCCTTTTTGAAGCCTCGCTTATTGCTCGCTTCATGCTCGTTCCTTGGGAGTTCCACTCCCGCTCTCGACCTTTCAAGTCGGAGCTTTTAGTCCAAACGTGTTACGCTCGTTTAGCTTTCGCTTCAGCCATTACCATATGCCACCCTTCCGGCTTCACTTTGAGGCCTAGGGATTTTGTGTCTCACACTAGGCCACAAACAAGTGGAACAACAATGGCGCTACAACTCTTATCATCATCCATTTACGGAATACAAAGTGGATGACTTAGTGTTAATCCATTTTCCCAATTTCATAGTATTTGGTTTGTTTAAAAGGCTTTTTGCTCAGTGGAATGGACCATATTAAGTGTTGCAGTAAATTGAACTACAAATTTATGATATTTAACATAACATCTAATAAAATAATCCTCCAAAAATTATGCATATGCAGTAACTAAAATGCTTTATATAAAGGGATCAAGAACAACTAGCACCACTTACAAATCCACTAATGCCTCCTCCTAATATTTCTCTATATTCTGATTTATCTTTCATCCTTCTGAGACAAGGGGATTATGTGAGAACCAAGTGTATAACTATGATGTTGTATATTAATATTATTGTTGTAGGATTTTGATAGCTATCGGATTGATTTTAATCTGGACCACTTCCTCCTATATATAAGCTAGAGCTTTTGGGTAATTGATATGCACATTTCTATATTCCATTTCCATATTTTATGCATTCAAAAATATATATTTAAATTAATTATAAATTATATATCAATTTTAATAGTTAAAAATTAAAGATAGATAATTTAATCTCCTAACTACTAAAGATTAGGCAGGGGACTTTATCTTTAGATTGATATGCCCATAAGTTATGTGATCTTTGCCTTAGTGTCATTGATTTAATATTTAAAATAAAATCTTGATCTAAAAGTTTATCAACTATTAAAAGTCCTTTAGGAAAACTAATATATAGAGAAACCAATATAATAATTTTCTGTGCATTACATGCAACAACATTTGGTTTTTATAATAGTAGTATCATTCTTATTTAGTATTTTTGAATAATCCAATTGATCTATAATTATAAACATGTTTATAATTTATAAATTAAGTTCAATATTATTGCATATTACCCCTTAGATGGTAGAATAAAAATGAGTATACTTGGAAGTGTTTAGGGATATTTATGAATTATAAATGTATTTATAAATTTAAATAAAATATTAATCTAAATGAATAACAACCGTTAGATGGTAGAATATCCTAGAATATCCAAGAATATTCTATGTATATCCACTACCATCCCACAGGTTTTGCTTAAGCAAACCAAAAATGTAATATAAAAACTAAGGTATTATCAAATCTGATGAGTTTTTACTTAGTTCATATTATTTTATGACTGATTTTCTAGTACTTTATACTAAAGCAAGGGACTTCTAGAGCAACTACAATCCATACAATATTATTGTAGAAAACTTTAAAACATATTTTTATATCTTCTCTCCATTCAGTCTTTGAAGTTGTTATAACTTGGACTCGCAAGTTTCATCCTTATCTAATATTGTATATTGAAGGTCATTATTCATCCTTCACATCCTCTTTATCCTCTTTTTTTTTAAAAAAAAAGTGGAGTGATACCAAGCATATATGCCATAGTCCCATTCATCCCCTCTACCCCACCTTTAAAGGAAAAGTGATTTGAAGTAAAAAACTTTAAGGAAAAACAAAGTGGAAAAGGGAAATATAGGTAAAGAAGCATTGGAAAAAGAATTAGCAGTTGTAAAAGAGAAAATAGGGAAATAAAAAAAGGAAATATATTAAAAGCTTGGTTAAGAAGAGACTTTATGTTATAAGAAAACTCCATCCAAGCAAGAATGATATCATATTATAAAATACTTAAGATATATAAGTAAATGATTCTATGCACTCAACCTCAAATTCAACACTTGATAAGTGAAAATTAAAAGAAAATTCCACACTCTCAAGGGAATGGAAGAATCCTTTAGTAACAACAGTAACATATAAACTCTTAATGGCACTAATAAGTGGGGAAATACACAACCCAGAACTTTGATAAAAGTAACTCAATCTTTAGACCAGGGGAATACTCAAAAATAAAATTGATCAAAAACTCCACTAACAAGATAAAAGAAAGATTTTTGGCTACACAAACAATCTCAACATTTAAATTAATATAAGGAGGATAGAGAAGAAGAATTACAAGAAGATTAGAAGAAGAAATGATTTCAAATGAAGGAAAAACACTAGAAATACAAGAAAATGGCTCAACACAAGAAAAAAGAAATGGTTGGGAAATAATAAAAAGCAAAATAAAGGATTAAATGGTAGATTCCAGATTGACATCTACTCTATAAAATCTTTAATTCATCTATAAAGCTATCCTCAAAGAAATCAAACTCTTCATCATAATCAACAGTCCAATTGAGCTTATAAACATGGTCCTCTTAAAAACTTAGTCCTTGAACATCCTCCAAGGAACATATATAACTCTCTAATTGATGTCACAATACCTATGGGAAATAACAAGACACTAAGAACATAAAAAGTTATGTAATATAGAAGTTAAATACAGCAACATATTAAGGACTAAAGCAACACTAGCATTATCACAACCCATAACACCAAGTCAATATGAATTAACAGAAACAACATTATTGAGCTAGGGCAATACATATCAACTCTAGCATCTAACAGCACACTCTTTGATTGATAACTACATGCTATGGGGGAAAGAGGGAATGTAATGATGAAGAAATTGAAACACCACAAAAGCTACAAAGAATCCTGGACCAAGGTCTGGGGTGATGTAAAAGGCTAGGATAAATTGAAGTAGGGTGCTACAGCACATGAATTTCTCTCTGGATGGCAGTCAACACTTCAGGCCCGACTACCTGGAGCTTGCCATTCACAAGCAGGCAGCCTTTGATGGACACCACTGCCTGCTCGTGACAACACTCCTTGCCATTGCCATTTTTATCACTAGCATTGCCACCACCACCACCAGCATCATCACCAGGTACTTGCAAGCTCGTCCTCTCATTAATGACAAGAACTTCACTTCCTTTCTCCACATCCCAGGCCACAGTAAAAGTGCCGAGTGGATCTTCCTCCTCTTCCTCGTCACAGATCTTTTGTTTCTTTCTCGTGTCCTGATCCTTCATCACTGTAAGTGTAGTGCAGGTGACCTTCTCTTCCACGTCCTCCCAGCTGCTGCTATCACTACAGAGCTCCTTCGAGCATTCTACCAGCCATGAAGGCCGCACTCCTCCAAAGTAGCAAGAGGATGGAAGCATGCCTATAGCACAGGCTTGCCAGTTCCTCGCCAGTGTCCATCTCTGTCGTTGTGAGCCATTATGGAGACCGTCCTCTTCACCACTCTGCTGCTCGTCTTGTTCTCTCCTCGTTCGTTCGTCTCTAGTGGCTCCTCTTCGTTCTTCCTCAGCCCCGCTACATTTGATATTCCCAGTCGTAAGAATTATCTCCTGCTGCGTCCTTTTCATCTCTGTCAGCCTTGACTCTAAACTGTTTAGCTCGGCCGGACTCTGGACCACACGAGCCTCGCCGTCGTCACCTAAGTCTTGTCCATTTCCATTTGTAATCGTCGTTGCTGGAGTTTGGAATTGACACAGCTTTTGAGCAAGCTGCGACGTTTTCTCCGCGTAATATACGTCACCGACGAGCTTGACGAGCCTCAGCTTGACTTTGTGTTGTAGCTCTTGTTTCAGGCACGTGGACAGGAGCTCCCTGGTGAGCTCTTGAGAGATTTGGCCATGGACTCCACCGTTCTCGAGGTAAATCTCCATTTCCGGCTTTACAGTGACCCTCTTCTCTTTGCGCTCGAGAAGCCACTCGAGCCAGTCCGTCAGCTTGTTGGCCTCGAGATCACTGGAGATCTTTGCGACTTTGGCACCGTCTTCGCTGATTGCCGAGTAGCCTGTGCCGTCTGCTATTGCCCCTAAGCCTGCTAGTCGCCTGGTAATCCCGAGAGCCAGCATTGGTAGGATTTGTGGCATTGCGAGAGAGAGCTTGTTTATCGCGAACTTCCAGGAGAGATCCTCGACTGACGCCAGCTTCCTTGTGTTTGATCCAGTAGTTTCCATTTGATCTTCGTTGTTTGCGTCGTCTTTTTCTAGAAGCGCGTCGTCGATTAGTATCGAGACGATCTCCTGCGGCACTGCTAGTGACGCCTTGATGAGTTTTTGGAGTAGCAAATCTCTGTCGTGACGAACTGAAAATGTTTCTCTTAGGAAATAAAAAACGACAATAGAAACTGGAACATTTACCTCTTTTCAATTGCCTCTTGTCGTGGCCGCTTAGATCCTCGCATGGAACATAGCTTTTTTGCAGCATGGTCACGTACTCCATGAGGAGAGCTTTAAGATGGGCTCGAGCAGCATGCAAAGTTGTCCTTTGGCGTTGCCAGTAGAAAGCCTTTAGCCACTCTAATGCCTACAAAAAATAGAAAATGTTAATCATAGGGGGAAAAAATTGACAAAGAAAAGCATACTAACTTGTTTGCTTGCCATACGTAGCAACGATATCGCAGGAAGTTCTCCGTGAGCAGAATCTAAAATACAAGTGATGGATTTCAAACAAGAAAAAGAAAAGCGAGAGAAAAAAGAGCATAGAACATACCATGGCGAATGCTCACTAGCAAGTGAGGAAGCTCTGCCTGGCAAGCTCGTGTTGCCACAGAACCAAACCGGAAATTCTTCTTATCGTCTACTACGCCATTGATGAGCCTGGAAGAACACTCGTCAAAGAGAAACCTCCAAAAAATTCATACTCTACCTCATTATCGACATTGCGTACATCAATCGCAGCAGCTGTTCGGAGAGAACTAAATTCTCTGGAATGTTGTCCCTGAAAAAAGCTGTAACCCTGACTCGTTTTTTCTCACGAAACAAACCTCATCGAAGGATCTCTTAGGTGAATGCTGAGAAGATTGGCCGTGATTTCCACCGCAATCGGGACACGCGCTCTTGCCTGCCATGCCGTAATCTGTGCAAATTCCAAGAATCTCGTCAAAGAAATGGACGAGAACAAGAGCGTACCCTGTCGATCGCGGCCGATATTCTCGATGAGCAATCCGAGAAGAGCGCAGATCTCACGCAATCCCATTCCTTCCAGCTGCCCCAGGCGACCAGGCGCACATTCTTCTTCTCTTTCGTCTTCTTCTTCATCGCCCGATAAACCCTAAACCCGGGGGTTCGAATCCCATTAAAGTAGATTCTAATATTTAAAGGATTGATCAGCTTTGACATGCGGATGCATATATGGAGAGGGTTGGGATATAGAGAATTTAAGCGGGTGGTCAATATTTTCTCCAGGCAGGAAGTTCCTTTGCTAGAGGAAATTGATGATTTTAAAGCAGAACCCATGCTTCCTTAGAAGGATGTTTTGAATACAATTGCAATAGTGTTGCAATTAATGATTGAAGCAAATTTACAAATTTGCTACTTTAAGTGTGATTCTGACTTCAGAACGTCTTGTTATATTGCTATGACAACCTCTAGAATGACTATGAATATAATGTGTATATATAATTCTGTCCACTATTTAATAATTTTTAATTATTGCTTTCAATTAATGTGTACTCAAGCTTAGTACAAGAGCAACATAGAGGTTAACCATCTCTTCTCAGATGATTATGGGTTGATTCTCCTTTTGAAGCCAAATCCCATTACTGATAGATTGTAAGTGTTTTTCACATCAAGGAGCATAAGAGCAAAACAACAGAGCAAGAAGGAATAAGGAGCAACGGGGAAAGAAAGAGAACGTGGACAAAGGTTCTCAATCCAACAATTAGTCAAGATCAAGTGAAGATATGGACCAAAGAGAAGCCAAGAGCTTCTCCTTGCTTTACCACCAAATGCTCCGTGAGTTATTGAATGTCACAAACAGCAATGCCATCTCTTTCAGCCACAGAGAAGACCACCTTCTTGTGCCATCACACAAGGATTCAAAGAAGAGATTAAAAAAAAAAAAAAGCGATAGAACTTGATTACGGATATATATATATATACAGATACTATAAATAGTTTCTACTTCCTGAGACTTTCTATTTTGCCAGAACTGAAACTTAAAATACACAAAAGGAATGGCAAATCAAAAAGCTGGAATAAAAAAGGTGCTCGTTTGCCATACCTGTCTTTTTCTGCTTGTTTAATCTGCAGGCTACCTGGACGATTAGAGGCAGCAATGGAAAGTTGATGAGGAGGAGCTCCTTGATCACAGCTGAGAGTGGTGTGAGGCAAGATTGACACAAATTAATCCATAGATGCATTAGCAGGGGATGTTTGACCTGAGCTGACTAGAAGGGTCAGTGCCACCCGTGAGCACCTTGACCATAGTTACGGGAGCTTGGAACTAGACTACATGATAAACAATATCTTCAATCCAAGCTCCACAACAGTCTTCAACCAATCCAAGCTCGACAGCAGTGCATTCATGCATCATACATAATATCTCTAGTATTATTGCGCTTAATTAAGAAACAAAACTGGCAAGAACTTACCTGTGAGCGTTCCTGTTTTACTACATGCCTCTCTGGTTTTTGTGCATTCTTTTTCAAAGCCCAGTCATAATAGAAGCAGCCTAAATCATCTCTAAAGAAACATCTGTTCTAACTTTAGAAATTTAAATAGTTTTGAGCAAAAAATCACAGCCGAAACATTTTGAGATAAAGAAACTATCCAACTGGGATCAATACCAAAACAACTTTCCTGGAAGTTGGTTTTTTAAGCCTTTTGAATGTTGCAATCGGCACAAGACACCGCTCCCCGCCACTCGGCTTCCACCGCCGCCTTTGCTCTAAAACCATCACCAGCCAAGTCCCTGTGCAGCTTTTAGATCTCCACAAACGCTTGCAGGAGATCTAAAAGCTGAGGAATCCTGTGCTGAGAAACAACAACGACTGACGCGTCGCCTGAGTGGTCTGGGATGAGGCCTGGCATGAATGTCACCATAGCTGACAAGTCCTGGCAGACGACGTTGCGTGCATACACGGAAAAGGAATCAACTGTATTGCAGAACCATCGATCCAGCAGGTCAGGGCAGCACAGTGAGATTCAAACTGAATTCAATAAGACTAGCACGTACCTGGAAGTTCTGCTCCAAGACTTCCCGCTGCTCCGTAGCCATGTACGAAGGTGCCCGTGGAGTAAGCCATGAGTCTGCCATAACAACAGAAGCTGCTTGACACAAGCTTTCAAGAGCGAGACATGAAACAAACCTGAAAACTACCAACGGAAGGCTCAAGACGAAATCTAAACACTTTAGCATGGCAAAGACCTGCATGGCGCACTTCAGTCGGCACTAGAATACAATACCACACAGTAGCTAACCTGTGTAAAGAACTCTGGGCTGTCGTCATCAATCAGAACGACAGCAAGAACGCAACCATATCTGATCTTTGCATGGAACTTGCAAATATCCTCAAGACTCATAACAAAGACATGAAAATCCACTCGTGGTCTGGGAGACTCCCTAGCAGCATAGGACCTCCTGCGTGTACCTCACGTTTGAGTTCACGACCGCCAGCCTCGGCCTCACCAAAGGCAGCAGCAGCTCGAGAAGACGAACAGATTTCACAGGAAGAGGAGCATCCTTGAATTCTGTAAGACAAGCATAAGACGGAACGAAGGAGACAAGGGACGACGCACTCCATTCGCAACGTTAATTCAAGTTTGCCCTAGACGAATATACGAGATATTAAAGGTCTTGCAAAAGAATATACTACGCGCTTCTCGAAGAACGTAGATGTCGAGGATCTCTCCTGAAGTTCGCGATAAATAAGCTCTCTCTCGCAATACTGCCTCTCGGGACAATCAAGGCAATAGGAGCCCGCACAGGGAGCTCGCCTGAAACACGAGCTACATCAGTAAGTCAAGCTGAGGCTCTCGTCAAGCTCGTCGGTGACGTAAACTACGCGGAGAAAACGTCGCAGATTGGTGTCAAATCCAAGCTCCAGTGACGACGATTCCAAATGGGAATGGACAAGACTGCCAAGCTCGAGTGTGGTCCAGAGTCCGGCCTAGCTAAACAGTTTCGAGTGTCAAGGCTGACAGAGATGAAAAGGACGCAGCAGGAGATAAATTCTCACGACTGGGAATAGCGAACGCAGCGGGGAAAAGAAAACGCCACTAGAGACGGAAGAGGGACGACAGGACAAGACGAGCAGCAGGGTGGCGGAAGAGGATGGTCTCCATAATGGCTCACAACGACGGAGATGGACACTGGCAACTTTGGAGCGAGGCTATGGCTGGCAGAATGCACGAGGGAGCTCTGGAGCGGTGGCAGCGGCCTGGGAGGACGAGGACGAGAAGGCGAACACTATCACACCTAAAGCGATGAAGCATCAGGACACGAGAAAGAAACGAAAGACCTGTGAGGAGGAGGAAGATCCACTCGACGCTTTTACTGCGGTCCGGGAGGAAGTGGAGCTGGCGTCCCTGTGTACTGCTGAAAACGGCCGCATTAATCAGGAGAGGGCGAGCTCGCAAGTACCTACGTGGTGGTGGCAACTCTCCTGGCGGTGGTAAAAGCAGCGACGAGGAGTGTCGTCACGAGAAGGCTGTGGCGTCTTTCAGAGCCTGCTTTGTGAATGGCGAGCTCCAGACAGTCGGGCCTGAGCTGTTTGACTGCCATCCAGAGAGAAATCCGTGTGCTGAAGCGCGATGGCTCTCCCGTTTCGTCGTTATATAAGTGAGAGTCCCACCTGTGTATCTGTATACCACCTGTGCCTATTTGCAACCCCGACCAGAGTTTCCATCTGTGGACGAGGACGAGAGCTTGCCTGTCCCCCACTAGCTACGTACCTCACGCTTCGTCTACACGAAACGAATGGAGAAAGCGAAAGCGAAATCCTCACAAACCACACCAGCTACGTGAACGACTTTGCGCGGGCGTCCTCCCGGTCAGCCGGAGCGTGACGCCGCGATAAGCTCGTCGCAGTCGATCCCCGTCGAGTCGACCAAAGGGATCTCGTCGTTTTGATCCGAGAAGTGGTATTTCTGGCCTACCGCTCGCAGCAGCTGGTAGACTTCGTAGGAAGAAGGTCGCTCCTTTGGATTCGCGGCAACGCACGAGATGGCTATCTTCAGAAACTGCATCTGCTCGGCGTCCACCTCGGCCCCTTTCAGCGAGCTCTGAATCACGCTCCCAAGTGTGCCGTTCTGGGACTGCATTCCCACCCAGTCGACGAGATTCCCCCGGAAACCATCCTCAGACACCACCTCCACAGGCTTTTGGCCGGTTGTCAGCTGGAGCAACACCACGCCGAAGCTGTATACGTCTCCTCTCGTGGTCGCCACCAAGGTCCTCAAATACTCGGGCGCTACGTGCCCGACGTCTCCGAAGTCTCCATTGACAAACGTGCTGATGTGGGTGTCAACCGGGTTCATGAGGCGGGCGAGGCCAAAGTCCGTGATCCTGGCCTCAAAGTCCTCGTCGAGCAAAATGCTGCTAGCACTGATGTTCCGGTGGATGATCCTCGGGTTGCAGCTATGGTGGAGCCACGCCAACCCCCTGGCCGCTCCGACAGCCACCCGAAGCCTCTTGGGCCAGTCGAGCGTAAACTCCCCCGTCCCATGCAGCCAGTCTTTCAAGCTCCCATTCGGCATGTACTTGTAAACCAGCAGCTTCTCGGCGTCGGCGACGCAGTAGCCGAGCAAAGGCACCAAGTTGCGGTGCTTGAGCTTGCCGAGAATCTCCATCTCCGACTTGAACTGCTTATCCGCATGAGCCGAGAGCTTGAGCCTCTTGATCGCGAGCACGGACCCGTCCTGAAGCGTGGCCTTGTAGATCACACCTGTGCGGCCGGAGCCGATGACGTTCTCCGGCGAGAAGTCGTTGGTCGCGGCCATGAGGTCCGTCAGCTTCAACTTGGTAAGAGGCTTCTCGAACAGTGACACGGTCACCGACTGTGGAGCTCGGATCCTCTTGGCCCACTTGTGCTCGTCTCTTGCTCCTCCACCTTTGATGGGCCGGACTCTCACCGGGAAGAAGCAAATGAGAGCCACCGCCGCCCCCACGAGAGCTAAAACTCCGCCAGCCGCGATGCCCGCTATCAGTGCCGCGCTCGTCTTCTTCTTCCTAGAGCACTGGTTACGTAGAGGCTGACCGCACAGCCCTGGATTGCTGGCAAAGGCGCTAGACGGGAAGTTCCGGCCAAGGAAAGATGACGGAATTGGCCCCGAGAACTGGTTGTTGGAGACGTCAAACTTGGTGAGCCGCGGAAGAACTCCAACCTGTCCGGGAATGGGTCCCGAGAATCTGTTATGGCTCAAGTCGAGATTGTTGAGATAGGTGCAATTGTTGAAGGAGGTATCGATGGATCCCGAGAAGGAATTTTCGTGAACGTCGAAACCCACCAGGTATGGAAGAATGTTGCAAACGTTGGCTGGAATGCTGCCGCTGAGCTCGTTCTGTGAGAGATCGAGGGTCGTGAGGCTGGAGCACTTGTCCAGGCCTCGAGGAAATTCCCCCGTGAACCCGGATCCTGGAAGAGAGATGCCATACACTCTGGAATCGTTCGGGTGGAGGCAAGTGATCCCGGCGAAGTTGCAGATGTTAGACGTCGGCGGGAAGACCCACGAGTCGAGGAAGCGCATGGGATCCCTGAACGAGCTCTTGAACTCCCTGAGGCACTCGACGTCGCTCTGGCAAGAAATTACCTCGAGAAGCAGCGCGATGACGAGAATGCTCGATAATCCGGCCCTGGCCGCCTCCATCGCCGCGAGATTCCAGGAGCTCGACCGATATTTCGAGGCGCTCGACACACCTTGATTTCTAGCGGGACCGCAGCAGCTCGCAATCCTATCCCGCTCGCCTCTCCCTAAAGCCCTAGCCCTGCCGCCTTCTCTCCCTTTGCATTATCCTAGCGTGTGCTCTGGGGCCGCCATAGCCAATTCCATGAAAAATGCGCACGGACGGCCTAGATTGCGTTCTTCGGTCAAGGCTAGGAATCCACGGCAGGTGTTGCGCAATTTTCAACGGCGTGGATCTCACGTAGCAAAGTCTTTGGAAAACTCTGTCTGGTCAAAAAGGCGGGAGCGCCGTGATCGTTCCGCCATGATCCTCCCTGGTGGTGTTGTGTTGACTTTTCTTGACTGTGAGACTGGGGACTTTAAATATGGATCGTTGATTGGAGTTCAAATTTTTAAACAAAGACTATTTTCAAACAAAGAGAGACATTTTCATAATCAGGTTCTTCTTGACTATCATATGGCCAGAATCAAGCTCAAGACGATCAAGAAGCTAGACAAACTGGAGAATATGAGAATTGGAGAGGACCCTCGGATAGCCTCCAGCACCTCGGATTGCCAGCTCCTGCGTGGGCATTCGTTACGTAGAGGCTGACCGCACAGTACTGGATTGCTGGCGAAGACGCTAGAGTCAAACGTGGTTAAAGATGATGGAATTGGCCCCGAGAACTGGTTGTTGGAGACGTCAAACTTGGTTAGCCGCGGAAGAACTCCAATCTGTCCGGGAATGGGTCCCGAGAATCTGTTCTCGCTCAGGTCGAGATTGTTGAGATAGGTGCAATTGTTGAAGGAGGTATCGATGGATCCCGAGAAGGAATTCTCGTGGATGTCGAAGGCCACCAGGTATGGAAGAATGCTGCAAACGTTGGGTGGAATGCTGCCGCTGAGCTCGTTCTGTGAGAGATCGAGGTACGTGAGGCTGGAGCACTTGTCCAGGCCTCGAGGAAATTCCCCCGTGAACCCGGATGCTGGCAGAGAGATGCTATACACACTGGAATCGTTCGGGTGGAGGCAAGTGATCCCGGCGAAGTTGCAGATGTTAGATGTCGGCGGGAAGACCCACGAGTCGAGGAAGCGCATGGGATCCCCGAACGAGCTCTTGAACTCCCTGAGGCACTCGACGTCGCTCCAGCAGGAAATTCTCTGGAGAAAAAGAGTTGTCAATACGAGAAGAACTCTTACAAATCCAAGCTCCATTGCTCGCATAGGGGAATTTCAAATTTCGAGATTTTAAAAACCGTAGCAGTACACCTCTTAATAACATATTTCAAGGAGATCATTTGTTCTCCATTCTGCCTGCTGTTTTTACTACTGGAGCTCTACAATTGAGTTTAATATTTATGCTGTGTATGTTCGGGTTGAATTCCACATTCAGAGTGAAGAGCGTTGATAGCACGCTAAGGATGATTGTTTTAAAGCCCAACTAAAGCCTCCTCCTCCTCGACAGCTCCTCATTCCCTAGTGCCCTTAATCCTTGCTGCTCCAGTCTTTAAACAAAGTCAATCATATAATTTATTCTTATAAGCTGCTAGATCTGGAAGACATTCTTGTTAGCTTTTATTACAATATATTTTCATTCATTCATTCATACTATTTACAAGGTCTTGCAGCATGAGACCGGCAGATCAAATATGCCATAGTGACAATTGGTCATACCTGTTTGTCGTCTTCATCATGTTGTCATTCATTAAGGCTTTAGATGTTATTTTACTATATTCTAGTGATATCAATGCAAGGACTGAAGCCAGGTATTTTGCTAGTGAAGGAAGATCCTTCACTGACGTGGAGTCTAAGCTTGATTTATTGGACAATTATGAGTTTGATTTTTAGAAGATATTTATATAATTTGTGAAATTGAATGAAATATTTTTATTAATAAATGACGCAATAAATATTTCCTAGATAAAAATTATAATATTATTTTATAAATTTAACTGTTTACAAAAGAAAAATTTATATATAAATTAATATTTTCAAATAATAATATTTATAACAAATTAATTTTTAAATCATAATAAAAATATTACATTATATTAAGATATTTAGATAATAAGTAAAGCAACAATAATATTTTATCTAAAGATTAAGACTCCTTTTGTTATTGTCTTTATCTATAGTGTCTACAGCTGATTCTCACTCTCTACTCAGGTAGTGTGGAGTGTCATATATTTGCTATCTTTTTGTATTTTTTTAAGGAGTATATTTATTACTACTATTCATAATAAGAAGTGAACCCCAAACTTCTACTTATATGATTTAAACTCAAGATGAACCCATATCACCTTTTCAAAGTAGGGTTTTTAGGATTTATACTTAGAGTACTTAATCTTTTCTCCTCCATTTTATTTGTAATTTTGTCGTCTCCCTTTCTCTCAACGATGAGCTATTGATAGTTTGAACATCTAATATCAACAGTTTTCAATCAGATCTCAATACTTTATAAAAATTAAATCAAATATTAGAGTATTCAATATAACACTTCACTTGTAGGTGTAATAAATTAGCACTAACAACGGCTTCTTAGTTTAAAGCTAAATATTGGTATGACAACAATGTTTGATAGCGAGGGTCTAGTTATCAATATAAGTTGTCTAAGGAAAGAAAATAGGAAGGTTAATGCTCTTACTCAATACAATTATCTTGCATTTTCATCTTGTTCAACCTTTAACATTAAATTATCTTTGATCTCTTGTTTTTAAATTAACTCTCTTACACAATTCTCTATTCCTTTATCACTCCCTCTTAAACTATTAAACTATTTATTTAAAAGCTTAGCAATAGCTTTTTTGGGGTTTTATTAACCCAACATGGTGATTATCAATTTCTTCTATTTTGGGTTGGACTTATTTATCAATAAGTGCAATTGTATATAACTAAATGGCAAATAAAATTGTTTATTGTCCAAGCATGCATGTTATAACATTTTTATATCTACAAAGCATTAAAAATGATCTAATGATAATTTTGTTAGCCCTATATGCACAAGTATATTGTATTTATGATATGCATCAATGAACCAAAATGCCTCAATATGCTTTATTTTGTCTTCTCCAAAGACAAAATATTTGTCTTATTTTGTCTTTTCTTGCTTTAAGGTCTTTGAAATTTATTCCTTACTAATCTTTCACCTTTTTGTGGATTTGACAATATTCTTATTATGGCTAATTTATTTTCCAAAATAATATATTTCTTGCTATGTTACAATAGAATTAATGGAGACTAACTGGTTGAGCTTATTTATAAGAATATTTTTCAAGTTTATAAATTGTTATATAATGTTGTTAATGATTAAAGGCCTCAATTTATTTTTATTGTAAATAACTAAAGAGAATGACTCAAGAGACGATCCATAAAGGTTTAAATATAAAAGAAAAATGCCCATATACAAAAGTGAAGGAATTGAAATACTTAAGGTTAAACATCATTGGGTTTAATAATGTCAAGAGCTAAATAATATCATAAGGGTTTTAAAGTTAAATATTATCATAGGTGTTGATTGGTGAAATGAATCACACTATATATTGAGATGTTATTAAATATTATTATAGAAGGCTTGGGTATAAATGTCCTTAGGTTTGAATATTACTGGGTTAAAGATGTTTAGACTTAAAAGCCCTATAATAATATTTAACTATTGAATTTTGAAGTTACCTAGGTTTGAATAAGAGAATCATACCATATATTGAGATTTCATTCAATATTATTATAGGGGTTTTAGGTCTAATTTTGAATCATACCACATGTTGAGATTGACATCTTGGGAAAGTTGTGATTCTCATCTTCCATTCATAAAGGCTTGGTGGATTATAAATATCTCAAGAGAACAATTCAAGAAATTATCCATAAAAGTCCTATTAATAAAAATGCACTTTATTTTACAATTAGTTAGTCTTGGGATAGTTGAGGTTAAGTGTTTTTGTGTTTACATAATACTAGGTTGAATTCAAGAACTTACATCCAGCTTTTGGCACTAGTTTCTTCCCTTTTTTCATATAAAAAACAAATTAAAATTTTAATATCCTTAAATTAATAGGAAATTAGAGCATACTATTTAAAGTCTTGAGTAATATCTTTGATGCTTTATTTTTCATAAATAAGATGATTGGGTTAATTTCCTTCCTGCAAATGAATTTACTTATAATAATTTTTAGCACTCTTCAACACATCATTTTCTATTTTTCATCTTCTATGGATCTTCATTGGTCATATTTATTTCCTTCAACATTTGATCTTATAAATAAATTTATTGCTTATGCAACTATCTTAGATTCTTTTAATGAAGAAATTTATCATCACCTTTTTCATGCTCATGTTATTTATTGCCATAGTGTTGATCATTCTTGACAACCTAATCCTTTTTATTTAATTGGATAAAATGTTTAAGTTTGTCATTATTTAAAAACCACACACCATTATAATAAATATTTGGTGTTCTATAGTTTTTTGTTAGAACTTTATGCCCCTTTTAATCAAACTCGTATTCCACCATCACCTCCTCTAAAGGTTATTGCTTGTGAGCAAGAGTTTGAGGTTGCTATCATACTTAACTCAAAGTATTAATACTACAAACTTTATTGTTTAGTCAACTTGCTTAGGTATTCTCGTAGCAATCATATTTGTGAACTTACTTCTCATCTTACTTATATTTCTAAATTTTTTATGAATTTCCATTGATGACATCCATGTAAGTCTACATTTCAATTGCTGCTTGGTGTTTGGCATTAAAGTGGGGATGGTGTCATATTTGCCAAGATTTGCTTTAAATACTCTAAATAGGAACTCTAGAAACTAATTTGATACAACTTTTAATTATCTTTCTGTATTTACTGAGGAGTTATATTCATTATTAATGACCATAGTTAGAAGTGAACCCCAAACCTTTAGTCATGAAATTTGAATTCAAGACTAGTATATATGTGGATGGGCATTGGGATTACTATAGACCCATACCTAAATTAGGTTTCTGAATTTATTTTCTCTATTATTTTAGTATTAATAGTTTTATCATCTCCCCTCTTATTAATGACAAGCTTACAATATAAACAATCAAATGTTGCAAATATAACTTTAGGTATCAAAAGATACCTGTCAATCAATTATTTCAAACATTCTAATAGGATAATACCAATATTAATAAACTAAGTTTAGCATTTGTATCAATATAAAGAAAAAAATCTAAATGTCTATTTAGCCAAACTTACTTAACTTGGTTTGCTAATTTTCTTTTGCTTTGTCTTGGATTGACTTTGCAAGAACCCTTGTATATTGAGCAGTAATCCCTCAATTCACTATATAATAGTTTACTATCAAGGACTCTTATATGTAATATTTTCTTGGTTTCATTAGCTATATATGGAAGGTGTCTAGATTTGTTAATTAAACATATCTATGAAATGTGGAGAGCCTTCTAAACATGATCCCAAGTCCTAATTTATTATTTAACACTATTTCATATTTAATAAGTTTTCAAACTTATTCTAAATATTATCTTATAAGATTAAGGTGAGGCTATTATATAAAAGGGGTTTATAGGGGGTTCCAAATATATAGTAAAAATAGTGGTTGAAAACATGACTAATTTAGTTTTTATTATGTCACTCTTTATTGTGTGTTTAACTTAAGTTTAAGCCCCAGCTCCATACCATATTGCTCAGTGGGGCCTTGTATTAAGCCATCAGTATATTAAATTATGCTAAACTTCTTTACACCATTTTGCATATAAAGGCTGAATATAAAGTGTTTGTGATCAGTTTTTTTTATTTTATAACACAATAAGCATGGAGTTTGGCTCCAAATTCATGTGTTATACACCAAAGAGCAATGAGTGAATAAGAAAGAAGAAGCCACTCATTTAATGTGTCTTAAAGACAATAGCTGGATTTGCTAGTTGGGAGCCTAGGCATTTAGAGGAGCTATTGCAGTGCAACTAGGATTTAGAGCTAGGAGACTGTTCTCAAATTCTTCTACTACCAGGTGAGGCTGGTTTTCAAATCCTAGTGGAAGAGCCCCAGTAGGAGGCACAAAGAAGTTAATAAAAGAGCATGTCTAGGAATTTGGCAAATAATAAAAAGAAACAAAAAAAGAGAAGCGATAGAAAGAGAGGACCAAGTAAGCCAAGGAGAAGAAACTAAAACTTGAATCTTATACCTTGGAGAGCATTGTTAGAAGTACCTTTGCACCTTGTATCTACTCAAAGTTTGGAGTGAGGAGGAAGAGAAGGGGATGCATTGCCCAAGAGATGAAAATGTGATGGTAGTGAGTGTAGAATGGAAGGTGTTGAAAGTGGAACTGGTGCTCAGTCTGGACCTTTATCACCCATGCCCGTAGAAAGGATGTCTCTAGCTTGCTTCTAGAAAACTCAAGATTTGCCATGTTGTGTAGGAAGAGATGGTAGACATATTCACCAGAAGTACTGAACGGGATGTCAAACTTGGTTAGCTGGGGAAGAACTCCAATCTGTCCGGAGAATCTGTTATGTCTTGAGTCTAGATTGTTGAAATAGGTGGAGGTATTGATGGATCCACGCAAGGTATGGAAGAATGCTGCAAACATTGGGTGGAATGCCGTGCCGTGATCTTTCCGCCATTGGTGGTGTGGTGTTGACTTTTCTTGACTGTGAAACCATAAACAATTTTAAAATATTAACAAATCTCAAAATTAAATGTAAACAATTTTAAATAATACTAAATCGAGTTATGGCCTGAGTCAAGCTCGAGACGACCAAGAAGCTAGATACACTCGAGAATATGAATACTGGAGAGGGGCATCGGATAACCTCCAGCAGCCAGCTCGGGCAGTTGTTACGTAGAGGCTGACCGCACAGCCCTAAGAGACGTTAAACTTGGTTAGCAGGGGAAGAACTTTAATCTGTCCAGGGATGGGTCCCGAGAATCTGTTCTGGCTCAAGTCGAGATTGTTGAGATAGGTGCAACTGTTGAAGGAGTTATCGATGGATCCCGAGTGAAACCCAACGAGGTATGGAAGAATGTTGCAAAAGTTGGGTGGAATGGCCCCGCTGAGCTCATTCTGTGAGAGGTCAAGAACCGTGAGGCTGGAGTACTTGTCCAGGCCTTGCGGAAATCCACCCGTGAGCCCGGATCCTGGCAGAGAGATGCCATAGACTCTGGAATCGTTCTCGTGGAGGCAAGTGATCCCGACGAAGTTGCAGATGCCAGACGTCAGCGTGAAGTGGATCCCTGACCGAGCTCTTGAACTCTCTGAGGCACTCAACAAATCTCTGGCAGGAAATTACCTCGAGAAACAGCTCGATGGCAATAATGCTCGAAAATCCGGCTCTTGCGGCTTCCATCTCGATCTAGGCGATCTAGCGGGTTAGCAGCCATTGCAGTCCCATGCTCCCTAGCAGTATCCAACGTATGTTCTGGTTCGCCAGAGCTAATTTCAAGAAATATGCGACGACCCAGATTGCGTTCTTCGGGTGTGGCGCATTTTTCGACGCATTATTTGACTGACTTTCATTTGTTGAATATATATATTTTTTTATCTATGACCACAGTCAAGCTCCAGACGATCGAGAAGCGACAGTATGAAAATGAAAGAAAAAGGAGCCTTTAATCGTCTCCTCAAGCCAGGACGTAGCTTGGGATTGTTTGCGAACGAGGAATTCCCGAAACGCCCTCCAATCATGCTGGAACTTCCCCCGAGAACTCGTTCGAGGAAATATTGAGCTTGGCAGCTGTCCAATCTCTTAATCTGGGATAGAGCCCGAGAATCTGTTGTGGCTCAAGTCGAGATTATTGAGAGATCTGCAGCTAGATGATATATTCATAGCAAGCCAGTTAGAATACGACTACTTCTTGCGTATCTTGAGAACCAATCCAAAATGATCGCTGGGCAAAACCGGAGCTTGAGAAACGATTTCTTCGTCTCCTTCTCAAACGTCAAGCCAGGAATCGGTTTCGTCCCGAGCATCTCACTGCTTTCCACCTCAAAGTCACGGAAATGGTAGAACACTCGATCCAAACGCTTCTGTAGTCTGCTTCCAGTGAGCATGAGATTGGCCTTTGCGTCGTAAATTAGCCCAGGCTGCAAAGACAAACACAAGGTGAATCAAACCTCTGCCATAAAAACGAGAGCAAAAGTTCTCACCTCAGTTGTGTCCATGCGTCCATCCATCCATCCTCGAGAGGAGGCTGGCAGTCTAGCTTGTCGTCCCAGTTCATGTCTCCTCCAAAGACATTTGGCAGCGGCTTGAGCGTTGCGAGCGCCTCCTTCATCTGTGCAACGCGCTCGGCGCTAAACATCTGATCGAATTTCGGGGGCGCTGGACACGCACGAGTAGCTGCGTGATGTTGCCGCAATCGATGTCTGCCGGACAGAGCTCTCTTTCCATGATCGTGTTGTGGAAGGGATTGCGGTACTTGTCTATCGGCAGATTATTAGACTGAATGACTTCCTGTAAGGAAAGAAAGACCTGCCGTGAGGCTGATAAGCTCTCCGATAGTTTCCATTCTTCGCTCCAGCTCGAGATCCTCACGAAACCAGACGCTGGATAAAGTTAAAATTTGTGCGCTCTGTCGTGAGGATTGCCCTGGTTTGTCAGGAGCCGCAGCTTGGATTTCCTTTCTTGGACAATGGCTGTGGCTCGTCCAGTTCTACCTCTTGGAGCTCGGCTCCAAAATCACCTCCTCCTACTGTCACTGATATCTTTGATCACTACTTGACAAGCCCCCGACCCCCATGGGACGAGCTCTTCAACTCTCTGAGGCATTTTAGCTGCCGTAATCCGGCCCAATCGACCGATATTTCGAGGTCATCTAGGCGCTCTATACACATTGCTCAGCAGCGCTTAGTTGATCGCAATCTCATCTTTCAGCGTGGTAATGGCTGGTGGTGTTCACTTTTCTTGACTGTGAGATTGGAACTTTAATTTACAAGAACTGAAAATTGCGTGTAGCGTGGAGCAAGATTCTCAGCAACTCACAAAATACTTGATGTGTATTATCAAGAATTAACACTAAAGAATAATTTTCAAACGAAGTCAATCAAATAATAGAAGAGAGGTTTGGATGACATGTGCGATCTTGATCTGGCCAGAATGATGGTGGAGACGATCAAGAAGCTAGACATACTGGAAAATATGAAAATGAAAGAGGAGCTTCGGATAGTCTCCGCAAGCCAACTCTGGGTCCTGCCGGTATAACATAGCTTGCGGAAACGTAGAGGCCCACCACACAGCCCTGGATTGCTGGCAAAGGACCTAGACGAAAAGTTCCGGCCAAAACTCGTGAAAGATGACGGAATTGTCCCAGTGAACTTGGAGGAGACGTCAAACTTGGTGAGCCGGGGAAGAACTCCAATCTGTCCGGGAATGGGTCCCGAGAATCTGTTGTGGCTCAAGTTGAGATTGTTGAGAAAGGTGCAATTGTTAAAGGAAGTCTCGACAGATCCCGAGAAGGAATTGTTGTGGACGTCAAAGCTGATGAGGTATGGACTGCCGCAAATGTTGGAGGGAATGGTGCCGTTGAGCTTGTTATGTGGGAGGTCGAGAAACGCGAGGTTGGGGCACTTGTCCAGGCCTCGAGAAAATCCCACCTTGCCGGTGGGAAGATCCACGAGTCGAGGAAGTGCATGGGATCCTGATCGAGCTCTTGAACTCTTTGAGACACTCGACGTCGCTCTGGCAAGAAATTACCCCGAGGAGCAGCGCGACGAGCATGCTCGATAATCCGGCCCTCGCCACCTCCATCCTCGCAAAACTGTATTTCGACTTGCGGAATCACCGCAATGCTTTCTAGCATGTGTTCTGGTCCGCCATAGCCATCGATTGCGTGGGTCAAAACCAGGGAATTCGGATGTCACATAGTCTTGCCTGGAATATTGAAAAAATTCTACTTGATTTTTTGTCTACTTGCTCTGGGCGCGCGGACACTAGAATTTGAGGACTTGCTCTTGGCGTGCGGAAGCGCGAAGATTAGAATTCTGATTCTGTTTGTCTATTTGTTCAAACACAAAGGTCGTAGAAATGAGGAATTCTACGTTTTACCTAGCCGGGCTTTCTAGCGCCCTGATAGGATTAGAGACATGCAGCTGATTTTAAGTTCTCTGCTACCTTGCGAAAGAGGATCACAGTGTACAGATTGAAGGTGACCTGAAACGTTTTGATCAAAATCTTCTCAGTCGAATTCAGTGAGACTTTTTCGTAGCTTTTCAGCCATTCGTTATGACTAGAGTCATCAGCACGAATGACCCAGACAAACCTTCCAGTTTGCTTGCGATTGACCGCACTGAGTTGAGCGCTACTCTAAGAAATTTTTGTAAGTCGTCTTTGTGCTTGGAAACATTGTCTTGGATCATATCGGAGAGGATTCATAAATGGATTCTTCGCCTCGTCCTCGCCATCCTAGAGGCTGCTCCGTAGGCACGAAGCCGGTCTTCTTGGGTACTAGCTCCCTCCCCAGCGATTCCTGGAACAAAACATTATTTTCTTCTTTTTAACTGTTCAACTCGAGCCGTTACAAACCTGAAGTGATATGGCTCTGTGAACATTGCAGTCACTTATGGCTCTATCACCATTGCAGTCTTCCTCTCGTCCAGGGCCAGGATTGCCTTGGTGATTTTAACATTGCCTCGTCTCCCCTGACAGGATGTGCTAGTTATCTAGAACATCGGAATTATGAGCGCCCATACAAGGGCCGGACCTCCCGATCTGCTCTACCGGCTCGTAATCCTGGAGCGGCTTGGGACCTGTTACCTCCTGAACCGTGCTCTGGACGTGCTTCTCGATTATAGCGCCAGCGCCTGCGTGAGGCTCTTCATGTCAGTGCCATTCCATGGATCTACCCGATCGCGTCCGGTGCGATCTAGCATAGTATCAATGCAGCGACCCCGGCTGGGGCTTCGAGTTTGATCCACAGGGACCACAACAAAGAATAGGAGTAGCTGAGCCACAAACTCGACAGCCTACATAGCTCCCTCCAGTACGGATATGGAAGCTTTAGTCACGGCATCTTAGAGAGCAAACTCTTGATCGATCCAATTTTGCTCGTTTTCTCTCAGGTGACATGCCTTCTGAATGTGGTACTGCAATCAAGATAATAACGAACGAGGAGATGAGAGCTGCGCTTATGATTCTTGGCAATGTCTAGATGCTTGGGACGATTGTAGCATAGTTTCGTATCAATAAAAACAATCATAGTTTTCACCTTATCCAGACAAATGCATTTTTCACTAAATATATTTATTTTCAAGCTTGTTCAAACCATGTTTGTTCAAATTTAATTAAATATACAGTTTCATATTTGTGAGCATCCATTCTATTGAATTGTGTTGTGACTACATTGGCATTAGGCCTTATGAAATGGTGAGGGTGGTAGATGGCATGGCATCGCCATCTAGAGCTGGAGTGAAGTTTCACACCAAAAAGCAGAGCTTGCTGGAGACGTTACAAGTTGTAACAGTCAAATTTTTGACTGGTGGGAGAACTGCCACTGTGAATTCACGTTTGGAAAAATCAATTAAAAATTCTAATAGAGAAGTTTTACTAGAGATTTACTGAAACTTTGGCTAGAATTCTTATTTGTATGATCTGGACCAGGTCAGGCACCTCAAGCACCCCAAGCTTGGACTGGAGGTCCCACAGAATTATGAATTGACCAGAAAGCCACGGGAGACGTTTTTTGCCTTAGAAGCCTTGAGCAGTCATACTCCTGCTGCTGCCATAGGGAATTCATATAAGCATATATACATAAGAGTGCACGCAAAAATACTTGACAATATTAGTTGAAAGTAATAATCACCACTATACAAATTTGTGATTTACGCCATAAATTTGTTGAGGGAGTTTAAAATGCGCTTACCTGGAAGATAGCTTCCTTGCAGCATAAATAGTGCGTATACCAAGTATGATTGCTCTGCCAGGTTGAAGTTGGCTTCATACTTTTTCTTATAGTTTCCAAAGCCTTGCCTGATGATGAAGAAGTCATAGCCGTGGAGATGTGGTGAAAGCCACCCAAGGAACTTTTAAACTTGAAAAATGGAACGAGAGCTCAGATCATACCTTTGGCAGTAGCGTGCAGATAATTCTCCAAGGGGAGAGAAGATTACCTGGGTATTCTTTTCAATCTCCATTGCCACCTAGAGAACACTTTAGTCTCAACACACTCGGCCCAGCGGCTAGAAAATCCTAGAAATCGAAGCGAGGAGGAAGCAGAACGGAGATTGAGTCCGATAGAGACGCCAAACTTTCGAGAATCGCCTTCAAGCGCATTCTCCGTCAGATCCAGCAATGAGATCCGAGCAGCCCAACCGTTGCCGCGGCCCAGCGCGAGACAGCTGGATCTATGAGCGGCATGAGATCCATGGTCCGCGCAATCCATCCAGCTGCCTCGCGCGTCCGCACGCCCAGAGCAAATCCTCAAATTCCAAAGAATTCTAGTGTCCGCGCGCCCAGAGCAAGTCCTCACCTTCAGTTGATGTTGCCGTGGAGGTCTAAACATTAGACAAAAAAATCAAGTAGAATTTTTTCAATATTCCACGGTCCGCATGCCGTTGAATTCCCGGTTTTGACCGAAGTACGCAATCGGTGGCCATGGCGGACCAGAACACATGCTAGAAAGCATTGCGGTGAATCCGCAGGTTGAAATACAGTTTGCGAGGATGGAGGTGGCGAGGGCCGGATTATCGAGCATGCTCGTCATCGCGCTGCTCCTCAAGGTAATTTCTTGCCAGAGCGACCTCGAGTGTCTCAAAGAGTTCAAGAGCTCAATCAGGGATCCCATGCACTTCCTCGACTCGTGGATCTTCCCACCGACGTTTAGCATCTGCAAGTTCGCCGGGATCTATTGCTTCCATGAGGATGAGGTCGTGTATAAAATCGATCTGCCAGGGCTCGGGCTCACGGGTGGATTTCCTCGAGGCCTGGACAAGTGCTCCAACCTCGCGTTTCTCGACCTCTCACATAATAAGCTCAACGGCACCATTCCCTCCAACATTTGCGGCATTCCATACCTCATCAGCTTTGACGTCCACAACAATTCCTTCTCGGGATCTGTTGAGACTTCCTTTAACAATTGCACCTTTCTCAACAATCTCAACTTGAGCCACAACAGATTCTCGGGACCCATTCCCGGACAGATTGGAGTTCTTCCCCGGCTCACCAAGTTTGACGTCTCCTTCAACCAGTTCACTGGGACAATTCCGTCATCTTTCACGAGTTTTGGCCGGAACTTTTCGTCTAGGTCCTTTGCCAGCAATCCAGGGCTGTGTGGTGGGCCTCTACGTAAGCTATGTTATACCAAATGCTCAGGCAGGACCCGGAGTTGGCTTGCGGAGACTATCCGAAGCTCCTCTTTCATTTTCATATTTTCCAGTATGTCTCGTCTCCACCATCATTCTGGCCATATGATATAGTCAACAAGAATTTATAGGGCGAAGATCAAGATTCCGATGTCATCCAAACCTCTCTTCTATTATTTGATTGACGTTGTTTCAAAATTATTCTTCCAGATTTGTAGTTTTACATATTTTGAAGTATGCTAATGCTTGATAATACAATCAACCATCAAGTATTTTGTGAGTTGATGAGAATCTTGTCGCTCCACGCAATTTTCAAGGTTCATACTCACTGTACCTTGTAGATTAAAGTTCCAATCTCACAGTCAAGAAAAGTCAACACCATCAGCCACCAGACTTTTCCAACGACTTTGCTACGTGAAATCCACGCCGTTGAAAAATGCGCCACACCCACTCTGGGCCGTCGGTGCGCATTTTTCAGAGTAGCGCTAAGAGTTCTGTCGCGCAAGGTGTGTAGAGCGCCTAGATGACCACGAAATATCGGTCGATGGGCCCGATTGTCGCAGCTAAAATGCCTCAGAGAGTTCAAGAGCTCGGTCCAGAAATCCGGGGGCTTGATCAAAGAGATCACAATAGGAGGAGGTGATTTTGGAGCCGAGCTCAAAGAGGTAGCAACAACGTATCTGGAAAGCCCGTGTCCAGCGCCCCCGAAATTCGATCAGATGTTTAGCGCCAGCGCGTTGTACAGATGAAGGAGGTGCTCGCAACGCTCAAGCCGCTGCCAAACGTTGTCTTTGGAGGAGACATGAACTGGGACGACAAGCTAGACGGCCAGCCTCCTCTCGAGGCTGGCTGGATGGACGCATGGACACAACTCAGCGCAAAGGAGGTGAGAAATTGGAAGCACCAAGGCAGTCCAGGCCCTGGACGAGAGGAAGACTGCAATGGTGACAGAGCCATAAGTGACTGCAATGTTCTCGGAGCCATATCACTCACTTGAGGGAACCCTGGTTTGTAACGGCTAAAGTTGAACAGTAATGTTTTGTTTCAGGAATGGCTGGAGCTAGTACCCGAGAAGACCGGCTGAGCAGCCTCTAGGCTGGCGATGACGAGGCGAAGTATCCTCTTATGAATCCTCTCAGATATGATCCAAGACAATGTTTCCAAGCACAAAGACGACTTAAATTTTTTTCTTACAGATCAGTCTGAGTAGAACTCAACTCAGTGCGGTCAATCGCAAGTAAACTGGAAGGTTTGTCTAGGGTCATGCGTGCTGATGACTCTAATGGCTGAAATGCTAAGAAAAAGTCTCACTGAATTCGAGTGAGAAGATTTTGATCAGGTTCCTCAATCATCTTCAACAACGAGTATGCACTGTACACTGTGATCCTCTTTGGCAAGGTAGCAGACAACTTCAAATCAGCTGCATGTCTTTAATTCTATCAGGGCGCAAGAACTTAAGCTCCTGAATTCCCGATTAGATCAAAGCCCGGCTAGGTATAAACCTCATTTCTAGGTGTGACTCCACCACCTTTGTGTTTGGACAAGTAGACAAACAGAATCAGAATTCTAATCTCGCTAGCGCCCAGATACCCAGATCGGCTTGCGAGCAAATGAGACACGGAACAACTCTCACATTCCGCTCGTCTCAGGTGACTGGAACCTGCAAAGATAAAAGCGAAGGTCGCTGCTGGGCTCCATCCCAATCGCGATTTGAGCGGCCACCAAGACAGAGGGGGAAGAATTCATCCAAGCATGAAATCACTCGCTGAGACCAGACCTTGGCGACCGCTGGTTGGCCGGCGCACAACATCAATAAACTATTCCAAGACTTAGACGTCCGAGATGATCCAAGCTCAATCCTCGGGGAAAGTTCCAGCATTGATTGGCGCAAACAATCCCAAGCTACGTGAAAGCAAAGGCCCAGGCAAAGGCTTTTCAAGGCATTTTCATGTTGTCTAGCGTCTCGAGCCATAGAGGCTGTTCTAAGAACGAGTTACCCTTCATCCGACGACTCTGATTGGCCAGATCCTGCGGCTCAATTGTTATACAAAAGCTGGATCTCAGATCCAGGGCCGTGAGGATCCACGCCTCGCAAAGTGGAATTTGAGGGGGGAATTTGCTCTTCTCCGGCCTGTAGACGTGAGGCTAGAAAATCCAAGAAACTGAAGCGGAACATCGATTGAGTCCCATAGACCCATAAGGTATAATCTGAACTTTTTCAAGTTTTAAGTTCCTTGAGTGGCTTTCACCACAGATAGTTTGCTTCATCATCAGGCAAGGCTTTGGAAAAGAAAAATATGAAGCCAGCTTCAACTTTGCAGAGCACACAGGGTGCCCGACCTCGAGGCCGATTTTGGGGTGGCAAAACTTCTCTAATTATTCGAATATTCCAAACTCGGGAATAAAGGTTATGAGTTTAAAGAAGTTTTTATCTCAACAAAAGGTACTAGATTCTTAAAAAGTAATTTCACAATAATAATCCTCAGATTAAAATAAAATCTATTTTAAATCCTAAAGAGCACAAATCAAGAATATCCTTAGAATCCACTGATTTGCAAATCAATGCATCCAAGGAATGCCGACTACTTCTTGCGAATCTTGAGAACCAAACCAAAGTGATCGCTGGGCAAAACCGGGAGCTTGAGCAACGATTTCTTCGTCTCCTTCTCAAACGTCAAGCCCGGAATCGGTTTCGTCCCGATCATCTCGATGCTTTCCACCTCAAAGTCGCGGAAATGGTAGAACACTCGATCCAAACGCTTCTGTAGTCTGCTTCCAGTGAGCATGGGATTGGCCTTTGCGTCGTAAGTTAGACCAGGCTGCAAAGAACACACGGTGAATCAAAACTCTGCCATAAAAACGAGAGCAAAAGTTCTCACCTCCTTCGCGCGGAGTTGTGTCCATGCGTCCATCCAGCCATTCTCGAGAGGAGGCTGACCGTCTAGCTTGTCGTCCCAGTTCATGTCTCCTCCAAAGACAACGTTTGGCAGCGGCTTGAGCGTTGCGAGCGCCTCCTTCATCTGTGCAACGCGCTCGGCGCTAAACATCTGATCGAATTTCGGTGGCGCTGGACACGGGCTTTCCAGATGCGTTGTTGCCACGACCAGCTGCGTGCTGTTGCCGCAATCGATGTCCGCCAGGCAGAGTTCTCTTCCCATGATCGTGTTGTGGAAGGGATTGCGGTAGAACTTGTCTATCGGTAGCTTGCTAAGCTGAAAAGGAGAAGATACGCACTTGAGACTAAGCAACAGAATGAACGCGAGCGAAAGCTTCACCTGAAGGCAAAAGTAAGCTCGCTTTGCCGCGAGCTCTGAGCTAACCGAGCATCTGTATCCACTCCACCAGTTCGATCGCTGGAAAATAGCATAGATACTGGTAGTAACTTCCTGTGAAAATCACTTATCAGTAAGGAGATATATGAACCACCAAAGAAATACCTGGAAACATATGACGTGAGGTTGGTGCTGTCTGATAAGCTCTCCGATCGCTTCCATTCTTCGCTCCAGCTCGAGATCCTCACGAAACCAGACGTTGTACGTCATAAAAACGATACTGTCGCTGACAATGTTCTTGGAAGTGGAAGAAGTTGACACACCTAAAGAAGAAAAGCAGTGAAAGTTTGTAAACGATCAAGACCTCATACATACCAGCAGAAGAAGCTATGGAGTTCTTCCTCGACATTCTTTCCATATGGAGCTCGCGAAGGAGAGCGTTTGAGGACTGCCCTGGATTGACAGGAGCCGCGGCCTGGCCTTCCTCTTCCTCGGACGATGGCTGTGGCTCGTCCACTCTCTGCCTCTTGGAGCTCGGCTCCAAAATCACCTCCTCCTCTTTTGCCGTGATCTCTTTGGCCACTACCGGAGGGTCTTGATCCAGGGGCTTCTCAGTGTCACACATACCGCAGCGAGGCATCGATCCGGGGCTGAGAAACGTGCACGCCGGGCAGTTCCACGAATCCAGACCCGGCATTTCACTCGCGGCCTCTTCCTTCCGCGGTTGCTCACAAACCGCGCACGCATCGCCGGCGCTGTTGAGAAGCGTGCATCGGCTGCAAGTCCATTCCATGACCGAAAGCGTCGGCCGCAAGGGAGCGATCGAGACGATCGCGAGCGGCGCAGGAGGCGGCGGCGGATCGCCAGATGTAGAGAAGGAAATGCTACACTTGCAGATCGATACCTTGCGCGATGGCGGTGGCGGCCATCCCCGGAGAAGAATGTGAAGAACCCTAAACCGCTTGAGCCCCAAACCCGCCATGGCTTTTAAAAAATTTCTTGTTTGCCCTGGAGAAATTTTGAGAAGAGGATCTTGGCTATGGCGCTTGCCGCCGCCTGCCACGCATCCATCCCTCCTCTGTGGAATCCTCGATCCGCCGCTCCAAATCTCCTTCCGCCGTTCTCGAGGATCGTGATCAGCACCAGGGCTTCCATTCCCGCGCATTCTTCACAGGTTCTTCGCGATCTCGCCAGCGGCGGGCTAGAGGAGCTCCTCCTCGTCCGGCAGGCTTGTGAATCGGAGCTCTCGGCGGCCGCATTCTTGCGCGCAAGGTCATTCTACAGCTATCCCGAGGGACGCTCCATCGCAGCACAAGAAGTAAGTCTAGAAATATCTCTTCTTGATCATTTCATGGTCGATCGATAGCAACGCAGCCTCTTTCTTTCGTAGATTTCGAAGAGATCTTTCCTCTCTTCACAAAGATTTTCTCGATCGTTTCTCTCTAACGATTTTTTCTTTGTTTCTTCACAGGCACACCAAAAGTATATGGCCTCCCTCGAATTTAAGACTCTTTCCTCCAAGATCGCTGGAACCGAGGATGGTTTCGGTCGTGTGGCGTGCGTAGTCGCGCTACTTCCACTCAAAGATTTTCCTCCTTCCACAGACGAGATTCGCAAAGCTTGCAAGGTAAACTCTTGGTTGTTTTATACTCTTTTTTTGTCTTGGGTGACTGATAGCTCTAGGATAGATAGACCGATAGATAGATGATAGATCCATCTATCTATCTATAATCTTTTCTTTTCCTTGGGTGGCTGATAGCTCTAGGATGATTGAGTGATGATATAGGTGACTGTTGCTGGCCAAGATCTCCTTGTTGTTGGCACACTTGATGTGAATCGAGGTCGACTAATACCCGGTGAGATATCTGGCTCTCGACCAAAGGTAAGAACCTTTCTTTCCATCGTGTATCAAGTTTTCTACTGTTTTTTCTAGGACTCTGATCCAGCATACAAGCGTGCCTACATTTCAAACTTCTGCGTCGCTCAAGAAGCACGTCGAAAGGGTGTAGGCACGGCTCTAGTTCGCGAAGCAAAACGGACTGCCAGAGAATGGGGTACTGAAGAGCTTCTCGTTTTTCCAGACCTTTGACGCCTTGGCTGCTACAGGTGTGAGTGATCTTTACGTTCACGTTGTGACATCCAACGAGCCGGCTTTCAAACTTTACACGAAGTCTGGCTTTGTTTTCGAAGCCGAGGAGACTCCAGCGGAATCACACCTTCTTGGTCGACCTCGAAGAAAGCTTCTGTGGTTTGATCTTGGTACAGTGTAGAAATTTTTTCGCAAGCGAGTTTTTCTTTCTCTCACTTATCTTCCAAAGCAGGTCTGGAGTTCGAATCGTGAGGGTGCGAGGGCTATCGCTTGCGATGACTATGGCGATGGCTTGGCCGGGAGTGGGCATTCAGCCGTGCGGACCTTCTCAGGTGAATTTGGGTTGCTTTTCTACTCAGAGAGGAAGCTTAGTGCTATCAAGAAGGCAACGGAGGATGCTTTCCTTGAGAGCTTCAGCCTCGGACGACGCTGCTCCCTTAGAAGAAAACGCTGAAACTCCCAAGGCTGTGGGAGATGAAGAAGACTCGAAGGATGCCCAAGAAGAGACTCCCGAGCCCACGAGCAGCGTTTACTCGGACAATCTATCCAAGGTACGAGGAATGTTTGTTTATCCAACTTTGATCTTCTTTTTTTTGTTTTGGCCAGAAAGATAAGCTGGCTATAAGGTCCGCAGGCAAGCAGATATTGTCGCTACGATTTCTTTGGATGGAGAAGAACATTGGAATTGCCTTGGATCAAGTTGTGCCGGGCCATGGTACAATTCCACTGTCGCCGTTTTACTTCTGGCCCAAGAAGGATGCGTGGGAGGAGCTCAAAGCCAAGCTCGAGAGCAAGCCGTGGATCTCACGAAGGCGTACAATTATCCTTCTCAACCAGGCCACCGATATCATCAACCTTTGGCAGCAGAAGGCTTCGAGCTTCTAGAAGTAGAGGGCCATTTCATTTTTCCCACTTAAAAGCAAAACCTCTTATGTCAAGTGATTGGAAATGTGGCAAAACTGAGTGGTGAGAGAGATCAACCAAGTGCTTCAACTCCTCATAGTATAAATTTTACGCTCTCAAAGAAGATTGCATCAGTAATATATATTTAATAAACATTTTAGAAACTATTTCCTTTTGTGATCCTTAATATATCCTTTATGATATTAATAATTAATAGATAGCTTTTCACTTACTAATGTTTAGAGAGGTGATAAATGTTGATTTTTTATTTTTAATTTTCTTTAAACTTAAACTAATAGTCCTCCTAATTAAAACAATATTACTGCTTGAGCATTATTGAGTGTTATTTGGAGTTATTTGTTTCTATTTTAAAAAAAGTATAACTTTTTTTAAAATTAATAAAAATTAATTAACCAATAAAACATAACTGATTTAACTTATAAAGATATTTATAAGCATTTTATTTTATATACTTGGTTATATGTTAATAACAAAGATAAAAACAATAAGTAAATAACAATATCCAAAATACTGAAAAATTATATGTGAAATAAATATTAGTGTGCTTTAAATATAACTAAAAATAACAACATTCAAACATTTGAAGCTTAAATAATTTTTCAAAATAATTTATCCCTTTGTAAAATTATAAATATATATATTTGAATACTGTAAAATTTGTAAATATATAAATATGTATATACATGTATTACCTTGCCTAGGTAATACACAAATTATAGTACTAAAGCATATGGATTGTTAATTTGGGTGGTCCATTCATTCTTGTATATAAGCAAGGGTTTAAACAATAATTAATATATCTATTTCTATATTTTACACACTCACATCAATGGAAGTGAGACACACTAGAATTTGTTCTTGAAGGACAAAGCTTTTTAATAATGCTTTGCTTTAGTATTTGGGATCTTGTTTTTTGTTTTCATTCATTTATTCTTTCTTAGATTTAAATCTATATTAGCCTTTTGCAAGATAACTTGTAGAATAAATTTTACAAATACTAATATTTTAAAATATTAATTGAATTATATATATATATATATAACTAAAAGATAGTAGAAATAAAACCTTTTCTCACTTTCAAATAAGATGTTTCAAAGAACAGTTGACATATAAAATTCTAAATTTAAAATAGTAAAACATAAAAGTATATATATTTTATAAACTCTCCCATATATAGTTGTTAAAATAATTTTTATTACAAATTTCTAAATGTAATATATATATATATATATATATATATATATATATATATATATATATATATATATATATATATATATATATATCACTTTATAATCTATAAAAGGTTATTTACTGTGATTTCATTCTTAAAAATGGTTAATGAAATCTAGACGTGTGCGAATTTAAATTTCAAAACAAATATAAAAGATAATAATTAGGTAGTATTAAATTTTTTTATCTTATAAAACAATATTAGATTAATAACAATTTCAAAATGGTTTATAAACATATTAATTATCAATCATAAATAATAAAGTAAATTATTTTGTATAAAAATATTTTTTAAACTAATTTAATATTTACATAAGCTTTTATATGATATTTTATTGTATAAACATACTTTCATTTTTATTTATAAGTAAAATAATGGAATGTATATTATATAGAAGCATAAGTAACTAAAGATAAATTTTTAAAAATAATTAAATATTTAATTAAGAAAAAAATTTAGAAATGATTTATTAAATTTTAATACATACTTAATTTGAAAATTCATTTTTTATAAGAATGATATTTTAAAACATATTTAAATGTAAATAATTTTTTATTTAAAATTTTGAGATTGTAATTATAAAATGTTATGTTTTAATATTTAAGTAGGGTATTGTAATGCTTGATGATCCAATTTTTAGCACTTAATAAAAATAAATGACTAAATAAAATAAATAATCTTGATATTGTGTGTGTTCAAGATATAGGAATAGGTATATTAATTTGGGTTTAGACCCCTGCTTATATACAAAAATGGATGGACCAAATTTAGTCCTAAATTTACGGTCGATATGCCTTAATACTATAGTTAGTGAATTACCTAAGCAAGTTAATACATGTACATACATATATATATTTACAAACTTTACACATATGAGTGTTTGGTATATAGAAATAAGTATATTAATTTGGTTTTAGACCCCTACTTATATATAAGAATGGATGGACCAGATTCAATCCCAAGTTAACAGTTGATAATTAGTATTAATGTTAACTATAATTAGTGTATTACCTAGGCAAGGTAATACATGTATCTATGTATATATATTTATAAACCTTACACCATCCTCCCCTCTGAAAGATAAAAAGATGATGATAATAAGTTAGGTGGAACATCTAGAGATTTTGTTGGGTAATTATAAATTACCATAAGAATCTAAAGCTCTACAAAACCACTAACAAAGTTGTTGATAACTATGACTGAAATAAAACCCAAAGCCATAACATAAATATTAGCCAATTACGGAGTCTCAGTGAATCAATTACAATTTTGTATACAGTTCCCAAATGCTCAAACCAACCACATAACTATAACTTTGAACTAAAGCAAGGGATATTGAGAACCATTATAGTTCATAAAACACCATTATAACAAATAATACATCTTATTTCTAAATTTGTCTGTCGACAATCCTCCAAGACCACCATTAATTCAAACTTAAGACCATAAGCAGAATAACTATTGTCCTCATTTAGCATCGCATATAAAAGGTTGGACTCATTTTGTTCGTCCTTTATATCCTCCTTATCCCTTCCTTGAAGGAAAAAAATTCTGAAGCACTAGCTCTATTTGGACTTGCTACGCTTATCCTCTCTTTGCTATTTATGTTTAGATTATCACATTTGTTCGGCTTCACTATGTCTATAGCACATATGGTTTTTACCCTTTTTACCCTTTATCTTATGTATAGGATAATTATGAAGCAGAATCTAAACTTTCTATATGCTATATGCCACATGTTTAAAGGACAATAAAGTGGAACATAAGTTTCAAGACTTTGAGCCACTAAATGAAGGAATAGAGCTAAACTCCTAAGCATGGAGCCGAGGAACACGGAGTAACTCTTAAGCATACAGCCCAAGGAGTGAAGGGAGAAGAGCATAGTTTAACATTTCAATGCCAAAACTAGCACACAAAATGAAGTCAAATGAAATTTGGTGTTATTTCAACATACCGGTGGTTTAAGTGAGGATATAAGTACTCCATTAGCTAGTATGGTGTGAAACTTAGGCTTTGACTCAATCCAGACGCAAAACAAAGATAAACACAAAAGTGAGAGTTAAACTATGCCCAGATAGGACTGCCATACCTAATTTACCCACCTCTATTATACATTTGGAACCACTCTGGCCCCCCCCTCCCCCCCCCCACACACACGCTTTGGGCTTTCACCCTTAGCCATCTTTAGTACTAAGTGTTAGTCTCTAGGACTAACTTGAATAATAAATTCATAAAATTATATATAAATTAGATATTCCTTTAAGTTTTTAATCAAAATCAAGTATAGTTTTATTAGCAACAATAATAATAATGGAAACTAATTTTAACTTATAAAATAAATACTTGAAATTTCAACTATTAAAACTCTCAAAGTATTATTTTTAATTTTAGGTGGGAAGGTATGTGGAGGAATGCTTGGTGATGTACTCTTTTTTTAGTTGAGTTAAAAATTATTTTTCTTTATCATATTTTAATTACATAAACTTTTCATATTTGCTATTTTTTTCATGATAGAATATAACTTTTCCATCATTAATATATTTTTATATTTTTAAATTCTATCAATTTATTTCACTCTTTCACATTCCATTACAATTATCAAAATCACCATACTATCATGCACCATAGTAAATAATATAACCCATGTAAATTGAAGACAATTTAAATTTTAGATACTGTAATCTGAATACTTTGAACTTTTAATTTTAGTCAAACTTTTGTTAATAAGGAAAGGACCTTTTATATAGTTAGAAATTGTCACAAAAATCTCGAGAAGGAATGTGACAATGGTGCATGCGTCCATGCTCACAATCATGAGCATATGGGCCACATGGTCCATACCGCCCGCAGTACAATCAATCGGGGCCACGAGGAAGAGAATGAATGGCCAACGACAAGCCCCTGTACGGCAGAGATTCCGGAAGATAGAAAGGAGAACCTCTCCATTGTTTTATGTTGTTTTCCACCGCTGGCCGAGAAACTTTCACGACTATATGTTGCGATTCCAATGTTGGTACAGGAAAAAAAAAGAATTCTCGTTCACTTGTGAGTGAGAGGCCCCACCCTCTCCCCCCTGGAGAGAAAATTCGTCTTTCCGTACAGCCATGGGGTTACGTTCCATGCGAGCTGGGATGAATCAGTGGGATCATTCGTAAGAGACAAGCAAAGCAAAGCAAGCCTCAGCTTTTGGCACCTCTCTCGAGACAACGTGGTCATAGAAATTTCTAGACTGTACGGACGAGACCACTTAAGCTATGGTTTTGGGCGATCTTATGAGCTTGATCGCCCTGTCCGACTCGGGAGTTTATTTCGTATCTCAATGAAAGCCAAAAGAAGAGAGGACTGTAGTAAATGTAGCCACTGGCATGGTTTTTATTGGAGGAAAAAGGACAGTGGTCGTGCAAATCGCTAAGCATGAGATGGGGGGAATGGAAAGATCAAAAGTTTGGAGAACTCTATGCTTAGTTTGGTGAAGTGTTGCTGTTTCTCGTATTGATTGATCGATAGTAGACAGTAGGTGGGTATTGCTGGAGCTGTATAAAAGTACCTATCATCACAAGCAAAAGAACAAGCTTGGACGACCAAGCTGTGTATCATATCCAAATCCAACGAGGAAGAAATTGTGGAGAAATACGCATATTTCTTATCAGCTTTTTCCAGAGGAAAAAGAGAACAAAAGCTCCTCGTTTTGACAGTGGTTTTTTTTTCTCTCTCTCTCTCTTTTCCTGGTCCAATCCGAGTTGAGCGAGATGGAAAGAGACCTCGTCATGGCGTTTCTCATCTGCCTCGTCTTTGTCTTTTATTCTCAGGGAAGAAGAAAAGAGAGAGAAGAGCTATGGAGAGAGATGGAGAAAACGGGGTTATAGGCTATAGCTATCCTATACTACGTCCATAGAAAATACATTCTTTCACTCTTCCCATCTAGCCGATCGATCCCTCTTTTCTCGTCCTCCCGAGAAGCAATCGATCGAGATCAAACTATAGCTCCTCATCTGTCATTCTCTCCTCGAGGAGCTCCATCGCTCGGACCTCGCTCCTATGCTCCTCTCAATACCCCGGAAAGCCACAAAGATGAGTTTTTGCTTTCCCTCTTCGCTCGATCGAACAGCCCAATAGAGCATCCTCGCTCGACACCGAGGATCACAATGTGGGAAGGTCTCTTCTTTGCTCCTAGAGTACACTTGTTCTAGCTCGTAGAGATTTGCAGCAGTCGTCATAGATTTCTAGACATGGGTCTCCAATCGCTGGTGGCTCTGGCGACGCACACCGGCGAGAACAATAGCTACACCGAGGTGGAGAAGGACCGGCAAGAACAAGATGGGCTTGTGGATAACTCCATGCGAGCTCTCGCCAAGAAGTTCCTCTGGCACGGTGGATCCGTCTACGATGCTTGGTTTAGCTGCGCCTCCAACCAGGTGAGTAGTGAGAGCTCAAAGAACACTCCTTTCTTGCTCTTCTTGCATAGCTTCCCCGCGTTTGCTTCGATTCCTTCCAGTCGCAGTATAAAAACCAAAGATCACTCCTTTCTTATTGTTCTTCCGTAGCTTTGCAAAAACCAAAGATCACTCCTTTCTTGTTCTATAGCTTCCTCGCCTTTGCTTCGATTCCTCCACTTTCAGTATAGCGAACACCAAAAAGAAACCTTTGTTCTTCTTCTTCCTTCGTTGTTTGTCGGAACTTACTTGTTTTTCTCTTTTCTTCTCCACAGGTCGCACAGGTGCTTTTGACGCTGCCATACTCTTTCTCGCAGCTGGGCATTGTGTGGGGGGTCACCTTCCAAGTGTTTTACGGGCTTTTGGGCTCCTGGACTGCCTATCTTATCAGCTGCCTCTATGTCGAGTATCGGGCTCGCAAGGAAAAAGAGAATGTCAACTTCAAGAACCATGTCATCCAGGTAGAGTTATGCTAAAGTTTAAAACTTTTTTCTTTCTTTTCTTCTCTTCTGGCTGTTTGTGAGAAGGCTTGGAGAGTTTAGCTGTAGAACTTTGAGAGCTCCAAGACTTCTTCCAAAGTTCCTGTAGCTAGAACGTCGAGAGTTTGTTCTCGCTGCTAAAAGAGTGATATTTGTTCTTGACAGTGGTTCGAAGTTCTCGATGGTCTCTTGGGACCATACTGGAAGGCCGCTGGATTCACTTTTAACTGTACATTTCTTCTCTTTGGCTCGGTGATTCAGCTCATTGCGTGTGGAAGGTAAGCTCAAGTTCAAGTTCTCGAGAGAAGGAAACAAAAAAGAAGAGAGAAGCAAGTTGGTTCTTCACTGGCACTAACATCTTCTCCCCTTCTTTACAGCAACATATACTACATAAGCGATAGATTTGACAAGCGGACATGGACGATTATCTTTGGAGCTTGTTGCATGACAACGGTGTTGGTTCCATCGTTCCACAACTATAGAATTTGGTCCTTCCTGGGGCTTGGAATGACAACTTACACGGCTTGGTACATGACAATCACTGCTCTCGTCCATGGCAAGGTGAGAGAAGCATCTAAAAAAGCTCCACTGGATGATAAGCTTGTCTCGTCAAAGTTTGCTGTAGAACTAGAATTATCTTTCATTTATCATGGGATAGATTTTAAACTTCTTACATAGGCGTGGTCTAACATCAATAATTCTCACACTTCTTCACTTTTGCAGGACCCAGGTGTAAAGCATTCGGCCCCAAATAATCTCGTCCAATATTTCACTGGAGCCACCAACATCTTGTACACCTTTGGTGGTCATGCCGTCACTGTGTAAGTCGATCATGATTCTCACGGCACCACTTTGCTTGATCCTACGATATCATTCCATCGATTCCCTCCTTTTTCTTTCCTGTTCTTCCTGCTCAGATCAAATCATTCCCTTCCGGATCAAATCAAGTTTTTTCTTACTTCTTTTTGCAAGACCAGATGATATAGCTAAGTTTGTGGTTTTCTTGCAGAGAAATCATGCATGCTATGTGGAAGCCTTCAAAGTTTAAGTCAGTTTACCTCTTCTCAACCTTGTATGTGCTCACCTTGACAATACCATCTGCTACAGCCGTGTATTGGGCTTTTGGCGACGAGCTTCTCCACAATGGCAACGCTCTAGCATTGCTTCCAAAGAACGTCTTCCGAGACCTCGCCGTGGTTCTCATGCTACTCCACCAGGTAAGAAAGATCATCGTTCTTCTCACTATGAACTATGATCTTCGTTCCTGGAGCTAAACTTCCCATCGTCTCGCAGTTTATTACGTTTGGATTCGCTTGCACGCCCTTGTACTTCGTGTGGGAGAAGATAATTGGCGTTCATAGAAGTCCAAGGTTCCTACTTCGAGCAGCTGCCCGGATCCCTGTCGTGATCCCGATATGGTTCATGGCAGTCATATTCCCATTCTTCGGGCCTATAAACTCCGCCGTGGGCTCTCTACTCGTCACCTTCACAGTCTACATCATTCCTTGCCTCGCACATATGCTCACTTTCAGGACTGCCTTTGCACGAGAGGTACGCACTTAAATGCTTTTCCACTTTATCTCGTGGACGAATCTACGAACTTGTAGCTAGCTACTGTTCATCCTTTTCGTGTGTTCTAGTGTTCACATCAGGACTGATGGATCGATCCTTGGTTTTTTTTGTTTGTCAAACAGAATGCCGTGGAGAAGCCTCCTTTTATAATGCCGAGCTGGGCGGCAGTCTACGTTTTCAACTTTTTCGTGGTGGTGTGGGTGTTCGTTGTGGGCGTCGGTTTTGGGGGCTGGGCCAGCACCGTGAACTTCGTCCACCAGATCAAAACTTTTGGAATCTTTGCCAAGTGCTACCAGTGCCCCAACAACAGTCATCGCCACTGATCATTCATAAGATCTCTTGTCAAGCAAAACATCCACGACAATGAAGTGTACAAACTGGGAAAAAAGAGGGATTTTTACAAGATGGTTGGTGATCGCATTATATACTTTTTTTTTATAAAAAATGGTTCTAGAGCGTGGAACCTCAGTGGTGATTACCATGGATTCTAAGATATCCTCGAGAGACTTTGCACTCTGACTTTGTCATGCATGGCCTCTCCTTTCCATTGATCTTCGCGCACTCCAGTGCCAACTTTACTGCCCGATACAAAGGCTCCGGTTTCAAAGGAAGTGAAAGTCTTGGATCCAGCACCGAGTTCCACTCGTCTTGTTCGACCAGCTCAATCGCCCATCTTTGAAGATCAGCATAAAACTTTCTATTGCCTTCTTGCCAGAAAGTAGCTCCAGAAGAACCACCCCAAAGCTGTAGACGTCGCTCTTTATGCTCAGTTTGACGGAGTAGCCATTGCACTCGGGATCCAAGTAACCCGATTTGCCTTGAGGTTCGTCTAACGATAGTCCAAAGTTTGACACATGAGCATTCCACTCGTTATCAAGGAAGATGTAGGCTGCGTCCATATGAATGATCTTGGGCCTCGCGCAAACCTGTGCAGCTATCATCCTTGTCCCATAACTCTAAAAGTGCCGGACAGTTGGACATGAACATATTGTCACAAAGCGTCCTCAAAGACTTCCTCAATGCAAAATCCAACCAATTATACTAGACAAGAGTGGTGATTTCTGGAAACAAACGTTTCTTCAAAGAGTTTACAAGTAATAAAGAATTACCTTTTAGAAATACTGCCCATTTTCACGTCTCAAAGGAACCTCTTCGCTGTGGCTGCAAAGTCTTCAAAGGTTCTTGTGGAAGTCTTTGAGGACGGTATATGTAACTGTTTGAAGAGGTTCCTGTTTGAAGACCTGAGGTTTGAAGACTTTAAAATGAGTTTCGCTACTAACTTCAGCTTTAATCTCCATTGCACTGCTGGGCTTTCTTTTCCAAACATAAACCCAAATTCCTAAGAGAACGACACCAAAGACGAACATAGCAACAGTTACATATACTGTCACCTTGATGATTGTTTTCTTCTTCCTCACAACTTCCTCCTGGGAATTCTTATATTTCAGGAAAAGAGGCGAGCATGCGCATTCGGAGTCTAGAACACTCCCAGTCCCACATGTGGAACACTCCAAGAAAACTTTGTCTGAAAACGATGGAGACAACACCTTCAACGTAGAATTGAGCTCAAACTGGTTCTTCCCACACTCGCTTGTGCACATTCTAGCACTACCAAAGTCTAGCAATGGTTCACTAGTCAGCCGAGTTCCCCCAGCAAACAGCCCTGCTGAAATCACTGAAAACTGAGTTTCGGAAGGAGCCTGGAGTTGCGCTAGACCATCCTGACCCCAGCATACCACCCCGCGGACACACACATGGTACAGTCACGTAAGAAAACCTGTAACCTGAAGGAGCAATGGAAGAAGCCGAATCAAAGCTTGGCAACCCGCATATCGTACGAGATCCCATAGACACCGACGCGAACTTGTGAGGTTGATTGAATGGTTGCTTGATCTACAGCACCCCAGCAATGTACCTCTCCTGCCTGAGAGACACAAGAGGCTGGATGAAACCGAGAAAAACTCTAGCTCAGAGCTTGGAAACTCGTCAATCGCCCAGCACTCAACCCCATTGTCGTTTTTACTAATCGCATGATAGGCACCGGAGCTCAAGCTTACATAGCCTACATTCTTGAACTCAGCATATTGCGAAGTGAGAACCATACGCAAGCCCGCATGCGAATCGAGCGCCTCCTGAGATGGCAAAGAATTGCCTGTCTAGTGGTGGAGAGAATTTCTTGTCGTTAGAGATCTAGCTTGCAATACACACAGAGAATAAGAACCTTGGCTTGGAATAGGGAAGTTAATCCACACGGAACTTAGCTTATACCTTGAGAAGAGCTGATTAATGTAGGTAGAACCAACAACCACTAATCTAATTTGTAGAATATGGAACCTTCGTCAAGCATATCGCGACGATCTCTTGCAAAGATCTCTTATGGACAAATTGGTTGTATCAATAACTGAGGTGCTACAGCGTCCATGTAAAAACAAAGAGGTTTGGAGCTTTTACCTTGGATGATTTCGAAAATTCAGAACTTCACAAGTTTTCGTTATTGTGGCCGGCTTACATATGGCACGTAAAGATTTTATGTTCGTAGTTTGTTTCTTTCATTGCTGTAGCTTTATCATGAACTAACATTTCCACAGTGTGCCAAAAGATCTAACATCGGCGAGCTCGGACAGAGTTGCGTGACAATGGGATAGATCGGTTTTATAAGAGGCTAATGATCCATTCGATGTAAGATGTTGCTCCAGTTCCTATTCCTTACACTTGAACTCGTATCGACTGATACCATTGCTTTTGGCAGCTCAATTCGATCTGACAATGCTAATCTAACATATCATGGAGGAAGGCTCATGGTTGATCCGATCACGATCTACGTTACTTGGGTTGGCCCCTGGTCGGAGAACTCCAAAGGAGCTCTTCGCAACGCCATCCGATCTCTTTCTTCCTCGGATGATCACAGACCTTCAGAGCTCCCGACCTTGTCCGGGTGGTGGAAAATCGCGACGCAGTACAATGACTCCAATCAAAGGCCAGTTTCTAGCAAGATCTCCTTGTCGACAACCGAGTGCTATGTCAGTATCGCCAACGCGTCAGTCGAGCTGATAGAATCCACCGTCTCGAAGCAATGCAGCGATGTTCTTCCGGAAGACCCAAATGGGATCTATCACGCAGTCGTCGGCAGCGATCTGGACAGCACGGGAGTCTACAAATGCTTTGGGAAATTTGAAGGGAATGGTGGCGGAAGAACTTATCTCTTTGCTCGGCAGCCGAGAGAAGACGAGTACTGTAACTTATGGCGTCGGTTTGGAGGACTTGCGGAGGCACCGAATGGTGACACAGGTTTGGACTCGTTGATCAGCAGAGTTCTAGCCAGCAGCGCCGAGAGAGCTACAAACATCGACACGATCGGCTGGAAGGACGATTCCGGAGGAACTATCAGCTCCTTGTGTCCGTCTCCAACGGGACTCACCGATGGAAACAGTCCCGTGATCGAGGAGAATGGCGTGAGCTGGAACTTGGTCGGGATAAATGGCTCACGGTTCCTCGTCCAGCAACTTTGGAGCCGAGAGAACAGCAATTGTGCTCTCCAGATCATTGGTAAGTCGTGGCCATGAGTGTGCATGCATGAATGATTTCACGTTGTTTGCTTGTTCGTACAGCGAAATGCCGCTCCATCAAACCGGTTGACAAGCCAAGAGGCCTGATAAGCGAGGGCTTGATCGTCAACCACAGCGTTGGCTTGCAACCATATCCTCCTGCAAGGAATTGCCTGTGGCTCCTAGACGTTCCAACAGCGAAGATCTTCCGTGTGACCGTGAACTTCATGGTTCTAAGCATCACAGACAAGCTCAACTTCTACGAGTGTCCCATATTGCCGCGTGCTTCCGGCCGAGTTGATAGTTGCGAGGTGCTAAGATCCATGACTGGTGCTAGCTCTCGGATCGTCCTTCCGGACTTCGTTCCCACAAACTTGATACTCGAGTTTAAAACAAGCGCGGACGAACAAGCGGCTGGTTCTCTGGGCTGGGAGATCGAATACAAAGCTGGTAAGAACATCATCTTCTAGTTTTGTTTCTGGAAGAAGAAAAAAGCTCTGTTTTTTTCGTCCTCCAGGATTCTGCAATGGAACCACTGTGGCCTCCGCCCGATCGGGCTCTATATCGGATGGAAGTCCCGAGGGATCGAAGTACTTGGGCTTGCGCGAGTGTAGGTGGGTCTTAAACGCGAAAAAAGGCACCGAAGTCCGGCTAAAGTTCACTCGTTTCGACACGATCCAAGGCCGAGACGTCCTCACTGTCTATCAAGGAAACGACAAGCTCCGGGGCTCCATCTTGGAAAGCTTCTCGGGACGCTACTCCATTCTTCCAAACCGGACGTATAGCGGGCCAGTGTTGCTGGTTTTCACGACCCAAACCGGTGATGGCGATGGCTGGGCCGCGAACTTTGAGATGGATCATCCAGAATCGGAGTCGCAGCGTCGATCTTCCAGGAGAAACTTGGTCGCAATTATCTCTGGAGCGTCGTGCTTGATGGGACTCTCGTGTTTGCTCTGTGGAGCGTGCTTGATCCGGCGCTCTTATAGTGAAACTACTGCTAGTGAAACTACTACTAGAAATCCATGTAATGTCATTCTATTTTAACCAAATAGAGTTAGGGTTTTACAATGGCAGCTTCGTCTCCCCCGGCTCTGCGATGGCGCCTTCTCAAGCGATCGCTGCTCCGCTCGAAATCTGGTATGTTCTTGAGCTGGATCGGCTCCCACATTGTCCAGACTTGCAATGCCGCAGATGAGATTGACGAGGAGGCTGCGAGGGTATCCAGAGTCCCGTCCGGGAGCTTTGGCCTGATCGCGAGCCGCTGCGTGGAAGATAACGAGGAGATCGATGGTATTCTGTGGGAGTACACGCTCCCGGATGAGCGGACGACTGCATTGCTGATGAGGTTTGGAATTTTTTCTCGATCGCTTTGTTTGTTCTCATTGGTGAATTTTCTTCCTGTAGGCAATCACGCAGCGGCCAGTTTAAGCTTAGCGATCATTCGAGCTGTAGAGAGCTCGGCATTGACAACACTGGTGTTATTTGTAAGTGGAGATTTCTATTCTTTTTCTTAAGTGAAGATCACAAGCTTTTCATAGGTTTGTGGCCAGCTGAAGAGATTCTTGCTTACTATTGCGTTTCACGACCGGAAATGTTTAGGTACGTGATATCTCGCTCTTCCATTTCTTTTTCCATCCAATTCCAATCTGTGGGTAGCGTTTGGATTGACAGGAACAAGAGGATTATAGAACTTGGTGCTGGATATGGATTAGCGGGACTAGCATTGGCAGCTTGTACCGATCCTGCCGAAGTTTTAATCACGGATGGCAACCCGAAGGTTGTGAATTGTATCCTATAATACTTTTGCCGCCTCTCTTTTGGCTCCTTGACTTCCGTCCTGGCAGATATCCAGAAAAATTGCAGACTGAATGCCGAGCTGTTTGGGAAGACTAAAGTCAGCTCAGAGGTTTTGTACTGGTGCAAAGAGCCAGTACCTCTGGACTCTGAATTTGATTTTATTATTGCTGCTGACTGGTAAGAGACGTTCCTCATGACAGATGGGATTTGATGGATGCTTTTTTTCTGTGGCTTAGCACTTACTTCAAAGATTTTCATCTCGATCTGGTGCATACTATCAAATCGATTTTGACACGTACAATGACTTCCGAGGCTCTACTTTTCTGTCCTCGCAGAGGTGAAAGCCTTTTCAAATTTATTGAGATTGCAAAATCTGCTGGTCTGGCTGTTGCCGTCAAGGAAGTATATGATGCTGATATTTACAAGCTGCACAAGGAGTTTTTGCAAGCCGAAAATACGCAATGGTTAAATTATGATGCAGACCACAACTATCCTTTACTTATTTCTCTTACTGGTATGGCCAACGTTTTGACTGGATAATTTGCCTTGCTTGTGTCCTAAGGAAATCACATGCTTGAAAAGTCTGAAGGTTTGTTTCATCGACGTTCTGTGCATGCGACAAGTTTGCATTCTGTTTTCTGCGTGGCTGTTTGTCCCGTCATAACTTGTCTTCTACCTTGTTAACACCTAGATTTTGCAGATGAAGCTGCAGTGACAAACATTTATACATTGGTGAGCTCGGACACTGCTGCGAGCCCATCGTGTTGATCGTAACACGGCATGGCTTTTACATGAGGACTAGGAAGGGAGGCTTTTGAAACTCGAAGAGGTATGATGGCTAAGATGCCGCTTGAAGCTCTTGTGCTTTCAGTGCTATGGGTGGGACTTGCTAATTTATCGATGGCTTCTGGCAGCACCATTCGATCTGTTATTGGTAGCAACGGTTTTGCATACCAAGGGGGAAGGCTTATGGTTGATCCTATCACGATCTATGTTGCTTGGGTTGGCCCCTGGTCGGAGCACTCCAAAGAAGCCGTTCGCAGCGCCGTCATATCTCTGTCCGACGACCGGCCTTCTGAATTCCCAACACTGTCGAAGTGGTGGAGAATTGTGACACAGTACAACGACTCCAGTCAGAGGCCAGTTTCCGGTAACATTTCCTTGTCGAGAATCGAGTGTTCTGTTAGTGTCGGCAACGCCTCCATACAGTTGATGAAATCTGCCGTCTCCAAGGACTGCTTCTCCGTGTTTCCGGAAGACGCAAATGGGATCTATCACGCAGTCATTAGCAAGGAGCTGGACAGCACAGGTGTCTACGAGTGTTCAGGACGGTATATAGATGCTGGTGGAAACAGAACTTATCTATACACAAGGGAGCCTCGACCGGACGAGTATTGCAACTTCTGGCGCCGTTTTGGAGGGTATGCTGGGCCGCCAAATGGAGACACGAGCTTGGACTCGTTAATTAGCGCAGTTTTAGCCAGCAGCGCTGAGAGGGCTACAAACACAGAGTCCGATGGCTGGAACGACGATTCTGGGGATACGGTCAGCTCCAAATGTCCATCGCCAACGGGGTGGGCTGATAAAAATGGTCCCGTGATAGAGGAAGACGGCGTCAGCTGGAACTTGCGAGGCATAAACGGCTCGCGGTATATCGTGCAGCAACTGTGGAGCCAGAAAAACAACAATTGTGCTCTTCAGATCATAGGTACTGTCTTGTTTAGGTGATAGAACTGATCTTGTATAACTAATCTTTCTTTGCAGATTATTGTCATGAGCCGGCAGTCCTGAACAAGCCAAGAGGCCTGATAAGCCAGGGCTTGATTATAAACCATAACGTTGGTTTGCAGCCATATCCACCAGGTCTTGATTGTATGTGGTTCCTCTCTATTCCGCACTCTAAAGTCATTCGTATGACTGTCAACTTCATGGCTTTAGGCGTTAACGACAAGCTGAACTTATACGTGTGTCCTATATCGAGCTTGATACTCGGCAGAGAGGTTGATTGTGACATGATAAAATCTATGGCTGGGACTAGTACTCAAGTAAGCCTTCCGGATGTTGTTCACTCGAATCTGCAGCTTGAGTTTAAGACGAGTGTCAAGCAAACACCTCTCTCCATGGGCTGGGAATTAGAGTATAGAGCTGGTAAGCTTATTTCTTGCTATTTCTTCAGAAACTCATCAATACGATTTGTTCAGGATTCTGCTTCGAGACCATTACCACTACCGATCGTTTTGGTTTCATATCAGATGGAAGTCCTGATGGAGCGCAGTACCTGGGTATGCGTGAGTGTAGTTGGCTCTTCAAGGCAAAACCAGGCAGCAATGTCCATCTTCAGTTTACTCGTTTCGATACAGTGCAAGGGAAAGACTTGCTTACTGTTTACCAAGGAGACGCTAAGCGCAGCGACTCTATTTTGGAGGTCTTTTCGGGACGTTATTCCGTTCTTCCAAACCGGACTTACGTTGGACCTCTACTGTTGGTGTTTTCAACGGAAACTGACGACGGTGATGGCTGGGCTGCAAACTTCCAGATGGAGCACCCGGATTCAGGTTCACACGGTCCATCTTCCAGGAAAAACTTACTGGCCGTAATACTTGGAGCGCTCTCGGGAATGCTGTGTTTGATTGGCGGGGTCTGGTTGATATTGCGCTCGTGCAAGTACAACATTGGTTTCAGCCTGACTAGCAGACAGTTTTCAAGAGCAGAGCTGGATGCTGCGACCAGCAACTTCTGCAAAGAAAAGCTGGTTGCACCGGATATGTTCAGAGGAGTTTTGCCCAACCAGCAGCTCGTTCTGATACAACGGTGCATGCGTTCGTGCGAGAAGGAATTCGAGCTTTTGTCAAGGATCAAGCATTCCAACGTGGCCTCCGTCTTGGGTGTCTGCTACGACATCAGCGAAAGCTTCCTCATTTTCAAAGACATGTGCCACAGCTCCGTCTTCAGCCATCTCTTTGACGACGACAAGTGCTCGGCTCTTTCGTGGGAACGCAGGGTGAAAGTTGCTACGCAAGTCGCGAGAGCTCTGGGATACTTGCATACGTTTGCGGAGCCTTGCGTGGTTCACCGGTCAGTGAGCTCCATCAACGTCTACCTGGACGGTTCCTGGAATGCCAAGCTCGCGGGATTCGGCAGCGCTTTGAGTGTACGTTCCAGGAGCCAGGAACTCAAGCTGAAAGCCGAAGACGTTTACAGGGTGGGAGTTTTTATCTTGGAGCTGCTCATGGGACAGAGTGCTTTGAACGCAGAAGAGGACCAGCCAACAGTCGTTGCCCGCTGGGCTGTTCATGTTATCGACACAGGGTCCGGCTACGAAATTTTGGACAGGAGGTTGGAGGTGCCATGCGAACGAGAAAGAAGTGCGCGAGCTTTGCTGAAAATGGCGGAGATAGGTGCCTGGTGTATGAAGGACAAGCCGGAGGACAGACCGAACATGATGGAGGTGGCGGCGGTGTTGGCGCAGGTGGAAACTATTTTCTTTGGTCAATCCAAGCGGCATAGTAAGCGTCCAGGCTGAATCTACTCGAGGACAAAGCTCACTCGAGGATTAAAGCTATTGTTTTGGACGATCTTGCAAAGTCGCTGCCAGTCTGTCGATTATGCTTTTCGGCCTTGGTGCTTCCACCGGTCGAGCAAATTATTACGAGGTAGCTTGCACTGTTTAAATTTTCTTTTGTTCTGAATTCTCATGTGAGTTCTTGGTGTTTTGTTTCTCCAGGACTATGGGCACTGCTTTTCATGTTCTGTGGCTGTTATTACCAGTCATTACAAGATCGGCTTGGGGTTTTTATGAGGATTTCCCAGCGGCTGACAGGAATATCTACAACGAGACTTATGCTTTCCGCATTCTTGCCCGACATGGAATCCAATCCCCGGCAGAGACGTCTTCCTTTGAATACAAGGGTGGTCGTTTACTTGTAGAGCCCATCACTGTCTACTTCTTCTTTATCGGTAACTGGACTAAGCACGCCAAGCAAGCAGTTCGTTATGCAATTCTTTCGCTTAATGACGAGTCACCCGGCAAGCTTGACAGAAACAATACAGGGTATCCGACACTCTCGAAATGGTGGAAGGTTGCCACTCAGTACGCCGACGCTACCTCTCGGCCTGTCTCGAGCAGTATTTCGCTCGGCAGCGAATGCTCACTCAGTTTACGGGAGCTCGAAATGCCAAAGCTGCTGGGAACTTTTGCACAGGCGTTCAACCGCTCCTCTCCAATTCAGGCAAACTGCACTAAGGTGTTTCGGGCAGAAAACACTGCAGTATATCACGTCCTCTTCAGCAAGCACGTTACATTTCTGCGTACCGGTAAAGATTTTCTCCCTTTCACGAACTGTGCCGGCCGCGCCAGTTTGTTCCGAGTCGACGAATCCGGGCCAAAGATCAGCTTGGCTTGGGTGAAAGTGCCCTTTCACAAGGAATACTGCAACCTGGTGACAAGGTTTGGAGAGTCTTACACGCCTCCGAATGGAAAGAGTGGCGGTCTCGACTCACTAATCAGCAAAGTTCTGGCACAAACTGCCGACATGGCTACCAACTGGGACTTCAAAGGATGGGTGGCGTCAAGCAACTCACAAACTTCGGTGGCTCAACAATGTCCTTCTCCAACCGGCTCGGAGGACTCCGTCATGCCCGTAATTCATGACCGCGAGAAGATGATAAGCTGGAATGTCTACGGAAGGAATGGAGCGCGCTACCTCGTTCAGCAGCTTTGGAACCAGGATCAACGGAACTGTGCTCTCAAACCTCTCAGTACGTAACCCCGACAGGCTGTCGTTTAATTTTCTCCTTTTTTCTTTCTTTTTTGCAGGATCATGCCAAGGCAAACGGAAGCTAACGACAGTCACGGGAACTATTATGGTTAGTCTTATTGTGGATTCAACTCCTGGCGCGAAGGTTGGCTTGCAGCCTTACAATTCGAACCTTCATTGTCAGTGGACCGTGAGTGTCTCCAACGCAGTTCACATACGCATCCACCTGAACTATTTGGCCCTTGGCCCGGGTGATACAGTGGAAATTTCTTACGAGTGCAGACACAGAATTTGCAAGAGGATCGTGCTAAAAGGCTATTCACCTGGAAAGAAGCTAGTCGATGCAAAGGGTGCAAGTTTTCACATCAACTTTACCAGCGGATCACAAGCTTCTCCCAACAGAATGGGTTGGATGATCAGCTACAAAGCAGGTGATTTGTCAGCGTGGTTTAAACTTTTTAGCGATAAAAATACTTCCATTTTGCAGGCTTTTGTAAACGCAGTGTTGATGTACGCCAGGCAAGAGGATCGATCAACGATGGCTCTCCAAAAGGCGTCAAGTATATGAAGGGCTCAAACTGTTCGTGGCACTTCCATGCACTGCAAAACAGTAAGGTCCGGCTTTACTTCACCAGACTGGAAACCATTGCAAGCAGCGACATGATTCGAGTCTACCACCCTGACCATCACAAGGTCCTTGCAGAGTATTCGGGAAAAGCCGAGCTCCCACGTCAGGCATTCAAAGGTCCTATAACGCTGGAATTTTCCAGCCAAACAGGAGACGGCGATGGTTGGGCTCTAAACTACGTGATGGATTCTCCACAAACTACTACGCAATTGTCATATACAGCTAGATCTGCGGCAGTGACTGCACTGGGAGCTGTATGTGGTGTGTTCGTACCGGGTGTGGTCTTCCTTGGAGCTGTGGTTCTTTGCTGCAACTTTTCGGTCCTTCCGGTCAAACGCTCAAAGATCCAGCCAAGTGAAGAAAAGCCGCGACTCCACACAAGAAGACAGTTTTCGCTGGAAGAGCTCCGAGAGGCGACCATGGATTTCTCTCCGGCGAATGTGGTGTCAGACTCAGATGGAAACGTTTTCCGGGGTACCTTGCAAGACGGTCGTGTTGTTGTCATAAAGAAGAAGGTGTCCGAGCTTGAGCTTGACATCTTGTTGCGCATTCGCAGTGCAAGCATCGTCAACCTGGTCGGCTTCTCGTCCGACGCACAGCAGAAGTGCCTTGTCTTTGACTACATGCATCTCGGCCGCTTGTCTCGACGACTTTTCGACGATACGCTGCCTCCGATCAGCTGGGGGAACAGGCTTCGAATCGCTCTCCAGATATCCAGAGCAGTCGAGTACCTGCACACTTACGCCGAGCCACATATCGTTCACCTCAACATCAGCGCCGAAAATGTTCTCCTCGATGGCTCCTGGAATGCAAAGCTGAGTGGATTCGGCAGAGCTCAAAGCAGCAGCGTTGCCATCAAACCGGCTCTGAAGCTGCAAGACGTGTACAGCTTTGGCAGCCTGGTGCTCGAGCTGGTGACGGGAAAGGCTTCGAGCGATCGAAAACACAAGAGAGAAGCCTTGGCCGCGATAGAGGCAGGCATGGGACACACTATCATGGACAAGCGGCTCGAGAATGAAAACCAGATTGCGAAGATGGGAGAGATCGCTGCGTGGTGCATGAGCGACAGTACGAGACAACCAAGCATGGTTGAAGTTTCTTCCACGTTAAGCCAAGTTACCGCAATGGTTCTACGCTCGGCATCGAAGAAACAGCGTCCGCCACCTGGGAAAAGCAGAGACTAGAAGCAGCAAAGCAACCTCAAGCTACAATGGGAAGCTGTCGTCGGGCCTCCTGAAGCGGCGTTCCTTTCGGTTTGTCCTCTTGTACCGGTATCTCGCCACTTGGAGCTTTCTTCTGAGTCCCCGATGCCGCGCTTATAAAACAACAGTGCGTACAGGACATCACTGGATCAATTCTTTTCTCTGCTCGAGTTCCGGAAGCAGGGTCATGCTGCTGCTCACGCTTGGTCTGTTTCTCGGCTTCATGGTGCTGCTTTCTTTCTGCTCGAGCAAGGTAGAGTTTTCTAGCACGAGTTTCCTCGTCGACGGGCCGGATGATACTCCGAAGAGTTCGGGTCCACCATTCAGTCTCATAGATGTAACGGCAGTCCATTACCATGGAGGCAGACTGCTCGTGGAACCTATAGTGGTCTATCTCATCTGGCTTGGTCCGTGGGAGGACAAGTCCAAGGAAGCTCTTCGAAATGCGGTTCGCTCGCTCTCGGTTGAAAGTGGTGATGGACTGCCGGATCTTTTCAACTGGTGGAAGGTTGCTACGCAGTACACAGATGGGAACGGTCAGCCAGTTTCCAGTAATGTGTCGCTTGGCACGGTGGAGTGCTCGAGTTCTACGGCGTCAAACTTAAGCAGAGAAGCTCTCACTTCACTTATGCTCCAGGCTTTCAACGTCTCTTCTTCGCCGTCTGAAACGCCTCCGTTGTGCAGTTCAGTGCTCCCTCAAGATGAGACCGCGGTGTACCATCTTCTCTTTAGCGAGAAGGTGTCCTTTTCAGAAGACTTCCACACATCTCTTTGCAGCAGGCGGTTTAGACTTTTCAAGGCTGAAGAAGTTGGTCCCGAGTTAAGCCTGGCATGGTCCCGGGAGCCAGGGGGGGCGGAATACTGCAACCTCTGGAGTTATTATCACGAGTTTCTTTCACCACCAAATGCGAAGGATAAAGGCCAGTTGGATTCCCTGATCAGCTCTGTGCTCGCACAAACTGTGTCCATGGCAACAAACACTGACTTCGATGGCTGGCACAGCAATCTATCTTCCACAGTCACGACCTTGTGTCCGTCTCCGACCGGTTTATCAATTTCTGCAAAGCCGGTGATTGACGACGGGAAAATCAGCTGGAACTTAAGCGGGATAAATGGCTACCGGTACATGGTACAACAGATTTGGAGCGACAAGACGAAACTCTGTGCACTTCACTCATACGGTATGCCTCTCTCGTTCTCGCCTTTCTTCTAAACATTTGGACCTTTGACAGAACATTGCAAGGGATTGCGCGAGAGAAATGACTATCATGGGATTATAAGTGAAGGGCTGATTGTCAACCACAGTGTGGGACTCCAACCTTACAGCCACGGCTTGCATTGCGAATGGCGAGTCAGCATGCCAGGGGCTGCTGTGGTACGCGTCAAGATAAACTACATGGCCATTGTGAAAAACGTCGACTATGTCTACTTGCACTCGTGCTTTGCGCCAGTATATATCTACCGTTTGGATGCATGCTTGGAGAAAATGTATAGCGGGCTTGGCTCACCTCACCAGCTGGAACTCTACACTTCGGAGTTTCTTCTCGAGTTCAAAACTGGAAACAACCCAACCTTGACCGAGATGGGCTGGGACATCGCGTATCAAGCTGGTAAGCTGACTTTCTTGCTTAAGGTACCGCCCTTACACCGAAGTGCTCACTTACTTTGTTCCTTTCAGGATTTTGCTTCGGCACAACAAGAGTGACAGAAAAAAGTGGTGTTTTAACTGATGGAACTCCCGAGAACGCGACTTATCTCGAACAGCATACTTGCGCTTGGTTTCTTGACGGCCCAAACGTGGAACTCGACTTCGTCCGTTTCGATACAGTTCAAAACCAAGACGAGCTTCTGGTTTACAGAGGTGACAAGTCTGACGTAGCGAACATAGTGAGAGTCTACACCGGAAGATACTCTTCGCTGCCTCGAGAAACTTTTCCTGGTCCAGTGCTGCTCGAGTTTCGAACTAAAACTGGGAATGGACGGGGCTGGGCTCTGAAGTACACGATAAAGCCTGCTGGTGGACTCTCGCCACCGGAAGATCCAGCAGTGATCATAGCAGCCGTGTGTGGAGGACTGGGAGGCATGCTCGTTGCAGGATTGATCGTTCTTACGTATATGCGGCGTGTGCTCTTGCTCTTCGACGACAACGATCGTGAGATGGAACGTCCATTGTTGCTGCCAAAGAACATTAAAGTCTTCTCTCCACAAGTTTTGCGAGAAGCCACCGACAAGTTTAGCTCCAGCAACTTGATATCCAGGGGACGCAGAGCGTGTGTTTACAGAGCTAAACTACCTGATGAACAGCAAGTAGTGGTGAAGAAGACGAAACTGGCACGCGACGAGCTCCTGGTGATCTCCAGCGCCAGCCATTTCAACATCGTTGGCGTCACGGGCTACTGCTTCAATCGCAAGGAAAACTTCCTCGTTCTCGAATATGTCCCAAACGGTTCACTAGCGGATCATCTCTTCTCTAACGCTAGCACACTGGCTTGGAGCTCGAGACTGAGAATCGCGGTACAGGTTTCCAGCGCTCTCGAGTTCCTCCATTCATACGTGGAGCCGAGCATCACCCACGGCCACGTGAGCTCAGACAACATTCTCTTGGACAAGTCCTGGAACGCAAAGCTTGCCGGCTTTGGAAGCTCGCGGAGGAGCTGTGTGAAGAGGGTAGGCTCTCACAACTTCGGCCTCAAGGCGGAGGAAGTTTACAGATTCGGAGGCTTGGTGATGGAGCTAGTCACAGGGGACAGATCGAGCAGCAAGGCAAGACGGGCATGCGAGGTGATTGAATCTGGAAAGGAGGAAATGTTGGGCCTTGTTCTTGACAGGAGGTGTGGTAGCAACGACGTCACGGACAAGAGAGCAGTGCTAAAGCTGGCAGAAGTTGGAGCGTGGTGCATGACAAAGGAGGCCAAGGAGAGGCCAACAATGGTGGAAGTGGCATCGGCATTGAGACAGGTTCTTGCGATCTCCATGCGCTCCAGACGCTAGCTATGGTGACACGCAGTTTTCATATCCGTCGTCGTGGTTTCTTCGGGGCTGGCTTGACGAGATCTTTATGGCCTTTGGCTGGAGCTTGGGAAAGCTGCAAGGCAGGCAATAGCAATCGCTCAGAGTGATTTGAGACGAAGTTCTCACCTTATCCAGCTTCTCGCGGACGTTCTTCGCAGTAGCATTCATCGATGGCTCGGAGAAGTGCTGATAGCGAAGGTACCAACAAGTTTTCGATTGTTGCTTGAAACTCTTGTCTTACCTTTGGGATTGGTGCTTCACAGGCCACTGAGAGAGGAAAGTGTGGCTCCGGTTGGAAACTTTCTAGCGGTGTGACGTCGAGAGGATCGAGCAGTCCTGTTTGGAGGCGCAATCGTCCATTCACATCCACGTCCTTGAGAACTGGGAGGCGGTGAGTCAAGAATGTTCCATTCTCTTCGAAACTCATCTCTTTCTTCTTTCTTTACCAGCTTTTCTCTCCACGACGTCCAGTCTGCGCGCTTCTAGTTTGTGCTTAGTGTCCGCCAAGCTCTCGTACTTTGGGGCGTAGCTCACTTGCAACAGGTTGCCAAAGAACTGGAAATCATCCAGGTTTCTCTTCGCAGCTCTGCGTTTGAGGATGTTACTCGCAAGGGAAGGAATGGAGAAATGGAAAGAGCGAGGCTACCGTGCGTGGGCGATATCAGCGAACTTGATCCAGTATACGTCGGTGTAAGGCTCGCATTCTTCGTCATCCAGGAGCAAGTACCTGGACGGCGCGTAAGGTTTCGAGGAAAAAAGAAAGAACGAGAGACTCTACTCTTCAATGTGGCCAAAACTTCCAAGCAATTGTAGAAGCTCGCTGGAACAACCCAGCGCCGGGACGTTCTTGACAAGCATGTATCTGGTGTCTCACAAATTCATCCAAAGAAGAGCCTCACAAGATGGCTATTTCACTCACCTGGATTCATCGCAGACCGTGTACACTTTCACAGCTCGTTCCATCTTGCCCTAGCATAACAATGCAAACAAATTAGGACCGTTGGATTGAGGAATATCCTCAAGTATTCTAGGAAGCAAACCAAAAAGTCAAATTTATTTTGGTTTAATAAGCCGACGCTCCGTTTGGAGACAAACAAAAGAAAGTATAATTAAAAAAGTATTTTTTGAGAAAAATTTAAACACCGTTGTATTAGTACCTTTTGATGGTTGAGATTAAATCTTATAACGTGTTAATCTTAAACCCTTTTGTTGCTTATATTTGTCTTGAACGAAATTCTTCGGTAGGAAGTTCTCGGGCACGTCCAATGGAGGTGAGTCTTTGCAACAGAGTGTAGCTTCCAATGCATGAGTTCGGGCTCGGGAATCCATTCCTTCACAAACACCAAGTTCATGAAATCGCTTGAACTGTACTCATACATTTCAGCATATGGGATGCATGTCATCCAGATCACCACTCCACCATGCTACACTAGTACACTTGCGGGATAAACAAGATCGCACCACTGTTTACTACTTCATTGATCAATCTGATTGAGGGCCGAACTTATCTGTGCGGGCTTTTGTGACATGCCCCTTCATGTTGATGATTGCTGCAACCAGGTCCTCCAGTTGACACAAACTTGAATCCCCAGTAAGTATCGGCAGTAAGACTCCCATGCACTACCACACTTGTAAACTGTTATTTTTTCCGCATCCCTGACTGCCTCAATGTAAAGCCTGCCGATGTACTAGGTCACGTACTCCCCAGGCTCTCCAGCAATAAACCGCCTGTCCGGCTTGACCATGCATGACATGGTGACGTAAAGTCGATCTTGGTTAGGTTGTCCACAATAAGTGGCTTGATGTTCTTGACCTCTGCTACAAACATCTTCAACACATTTTCACACATCTTCACAGTCTTCGTCTTCTCCTAAATAATCCGTATCATCATCAGTAACTTTGAAGCTCCATCTTGGCTCCTCCGAGTATTCTTCAGATTGTTCACGTTGTTCTTCTTCATAACGTCTGCAGCATCTGTCGAAGATGGACAGCGAGAGGCGGTGAGAACCAGTATCGTAATCCAGGCTTGGCTGCAATCTGGGATTACGCCTCATAATGTCGCTTGCGAGTAAGTTCTGAAACACCATAAACACAGACCTGCGCTTCGCTGATCAAAGGCGCAACCTTTTTGGTGACCGGGCTTTCCCACTCGCTCCCATCATTTGAAGAGAAAAACAAAACTCTTCCACGATCTTGTGTCAAGGAGAATGAAACTCCGGAATCTGCGTGTCTTCTGCAAAAGAGGAAGCAGGAGAGGGTCGCAGCAGTACGTGAAACTCAGTGCATCGATAAAGTCCTAGCGATTGATTCAGGATAGATGCCAACAGTCTGAGGGGCGTTTAGTGCAATGGATAAAAATTCTTCAAATGTGATTATCTGAAAACTTCATGTTATATCATGACAAACATATAATATAATTCTGACCCTACTACCATTATAATCGTGGTTGCGGAATGGAAACCTCTACTTGGGTCGAAGTGTTTTAAGCTCCTTCAATGTAAAATCGACTGTCCCAAGGAAAATATAAAAACACATGTAGTAAACCAAAGTCAAAAGTGTTGACTTACCGACAAAGTGTCCAGTTATGTTTTTGCCTTAAAATTCGTAAGTGGATTTCCTATCTGCAAACTGATTTTCAGCATCTGTAGTGCATCAAGGGTTGTATCATGGAAACATATTAAGACGCCATCTTTAATAAGACAGTCTGCACACAAATACAACATAGCAGCCACAGATTGTTCAGGGAACCCACCAGGGCGGCCGCAATGAGCAAGATTCAAAGCCAGGCCGCCAACTTTCAAAGGTTTCTTATGCAAAACTCTTGAACTCAATGCCACATTGATAACTTCATAAAGAAAAAAGCACTATATAAGGGGTTCGATCAATTAATATATAAATAGTTTGCTACGCTTGGGTTGCTTAATAGTATTCTTACTTCTTATTCAAATTGATCAAACAAAAGTTTATAATTATAAACGTGTTTATAATTTATAAACACAAGATTATATCAACCATTAAGAATAAAAAATAATATACTAGAAAGTGTTTAAGAAAGTTTATAAATTATAAATACAAGATTAATCTAAATAAATAACAACCGTTAGATGGTAAAATTTTCTCAAATATTCTAAATATATCACAGGTTTGCTTAAGCAAGCCAAATTTGAGACATATATGAGTTTATAGTATTAGAACTATAAAAGCTTCCTTTTTCATGCTGGTATAATTCCGTAGCATCAATATCAGTTTGCTTCAAGCTCATTGCTGTGGATGGACTCTCCAGAGCAATGGGACTCTCGGGAACGATCTCTCGTTGCTTGAGTTTGGGGGAGATACTTTGTTGAGAGGGAGATGCCGCCATTCTAATGGAGGATTGATCATCATCCTCTTCGTCACCACTGTCTTCTCTGTCGGTAGCCTCTTCTTCTTCGTCATCATCTCTGCTGCTTGATCGTCTAGACGGTGTTGGAACGGCCAATTGGAGCTCGCGAAGCTTGGCTTTTTGTGAATTGAGCAAGGCCACAAACTGGAGAGATGTGCTCCTCAATCACACAAGCCAAAGTTTACAGGCGATCTTACTTTGCGAATGAGCTTCTCCTCGCATTGGTTCTTTTCTTGAACGACTCTCTTGTTTTGCTCCAGATATTTATCAACCTCGGCTTTCAAATAGTCTCGTCTTGTTCTTGAGCTCCTCCTGCGCTCTCAATCTAGACCTCGAAAGAATCTTCGTGTCTGCTTCTAGAACAAAGTCTAGAATCTGGCAATTTATCGCCTTGGAATCCGATGAGTTTACCAGCTTCCATCGCGATTCCAACGTGGTTCCAGCTCTCTGAATCGTCCAAGACAACTATACAAGATCAAACGAGAGAGCCTTCGAGATAAAACAAGAATAAAGGCAGAAAGAAAGAAAGAAAAACAATCGCTTCTTACTTTTGCTTCATTGCTTGAGGTTATACACGGACGAAGCTTGGTGCTCGCTCAATCGGCTCCTCACGTCTCGGAGATAATCGGCCACGGATTGATCCCCCGGTCCTCGATCATGTCGCGAGATGCTACACAGAGCTCCAGAGCTGGAATGAGGGCCAAAGCCAAGCAAAGCAGAGATTTCACTTACGCCAACAGCTCCATGCCCCGATCGATCGTCCTGGAGACACAACCTCGCGCAAGTTACTTCTCCCTCAAATATACCTTTAGGGTAAGAATATCCTTCCAATTTAAAAAACGAAACTATATTGAAATTTTTGCGACCTTTTGCCTTTGATACTCGGAGCATAGCTCCAAAATTGCTATGAATTTACTCCTTTCCATCGGCCTTCCTGAGAGAACCAAGCTGGACCGGAGCTTGAGTTCCCACAACCTTGGAGGAGCTGTAACCCGTAAGTAAGTCTTGAGATCCCTCGCCAATCTCCTTGTCAAGCTGCTCCTTAATCCACAAGTAAGTGATCCGCAGCCCATCTTTCAATCGCATCGAGGGAGCCCATCCGAGCTTCTCCTTGATCAAACTGTTCTCCGAGTTTCTCCCGCGAACTCCCTCCGGCCCAGGTATATGACGGATCGGGATTTGCTTGTTCTCAAATCCTAGTATGATCTCTGCCATCTCGTTCATGCTCACCATCTCGTCGCTTCCAATGTTGAGCGGTTCCCGGAAATCGGACTTTGTGAGTCGCAAGACGCCCTCCACGCACTCGTCGATGAAGGTGAACGATCGCGTCTGCATTCCATCGCCCCACATCTCAAACGAATCGGTGGAAGTCAGGGCCTTTCGACAAAACGCAGCCGGAGCCTTCTCTCGTCCACCTGGTATTGAAACAATCTCAGTTACTCCCACTCAAGCTAAAGAAGAAAGAAGAAGATCTCAATCTATGAAGTCACCTTTCCAGGTCCCAAAGGGTCCATAGATGTTGTGGAATCGTCCAATGCGGCACTCGATCCCAAAATCCTTGGTGTAGTGCTTGCACAGCTCTTCAGTGCACAGCTTCTCCAGTCCATAGGCATCTTGGGGCTGCAAAGTGCAATTTTTTTTCAGATTCCCCGCAAAAGAAAAGAAGCTTTTTTTTTTCGTTTTCATACCTCTGCCGGCCATGCATCTGACTCCTTCAAACTCACGTTAGTCTCCAGCTGCTTAAACTCGGGGTAAATGCATGCACTGGACGCATAAAAAAATCTGGAAGCCAAGAAAGAGAGTGAGCTCCAAATCCTTGGGAAGAACAACTTAGAAACACCACAGGCTACCTTTTGACTCCATTGATCCGGGAGGCCTCGAGCATGTTGAAACTGATCATGGTGTTGTTGAAGAGAATCACAGAGTGATTGGACTGGATGAATCCCATTCCGCCCATGTCGGCCGCGAGATTGAAGACGTGATCCACGCCCCTTGTCACCGCCAGGCAATTCTCCATGACGCGCAGATCCACGAGATGGAATTCGTGGCAAAACATGTCCTCGCTCATGTGCTCGTTCTTCTTCCAGTCGGACGCGATCACGTAGTGTCCCTCCGCCTTGAGCCGCCGCGCTATGTGTGAGGCGATGAATCCTCCCGCGCCGGAGATGGAAATCCGGAGCTTGGCTTGCGGCCAATACGCCTCGCGCTCTAGCTCGGCTCCTACGGTGTAAGCTCCAAAGGACTCCATTACACACCTTTCTATCCTTTCGCTCTTCACAGCCCTACTTATGCTAATGCCGAAAGGAAAAATAGGAAAACTTTTCTTACCTTTTTCAAGGAAAAAAGGTAAAACTGAAAGTTTTTTCCACGATTTTATTTTTTTTTGTGGAAAAAAATACACCTTTAGGTAATGAGTTAGGACTTCAAGTTACCAACGAATTTACTTTTCTTACGAGCTTTCTTCGCAGTTGGCCGTTCATCTCGAAAACCCCCACCTGTGAAAAACGAAAGGTAAAAACATTCCACGCAGATGGTAAATTTCAGGACCTCGATTAGGCAGCTAGAGCTCAGGATCGCGCGTCAGTGAAAACTACGTACAAAACCTTTCCCAGGTTTTTTAGATGGAAAATCCCATCTTCGTTTATCTTGATGCGCGCCTGCAAAAGCCATGAGAGATGCGACAGAAACTTGGAAACTACAAACCTGCTTTCTGGAAACTCTGTTTGCCGGGCCCTCCTGTGCGAGATCGACATCAATGACGTTTCCTTGCGTCCGTCTACCGATCGAAACCTTGGGTGCAAAGTGTTAGCCAAGCGTGAAGCTGAAAAGCAGCCATTCTTGCAAACCTCGTTGGCCACCATGAGATACTTCAAGTGGTATCCGCAGAGCATGGCAATGGCGCCTTTACGAGTGAGGTACCGTTGCATCGCGGCGTTTACACTCTGCTCCAACCTTAGAATGGTCATTTGATGTTGTCCATAGAAACGCTTTGATTCTATGTAATACACACACAAGCCATGGATTGCGGAGTGTTCATTGTCACCTGGATCCAAGTCCATGTCTAGTATCTGCAGAACAGGATAACGAAGAAGTTGTGAGTGTTCTAGATTACCATGGTCTCAACATCCGAGAAACGAACGATTTCATCGTCGCTTTCGACTTCCGGAGCCTGCCTGTCGTCTCGGTTCCGGGCTCTATCTTCACGTTTGCTAGGACAAAAAACAAAGCAGAGAATCAACCGGACGAGAAGTCGGTTGGTCACGTTTTCGAACGAAAGCGTACCCGGAATCTCGAGAGAATCTCATTTATGATGGGAGAAAGATATATCTGTCCTTCCTACCAATCCAAGGAAAATTCAAGCTTTGATCGATCATTTATATATACTGTTTGGGATGGATGTCGTGAATCCCACGAAGATAATCTCTATCCGATGATCCTGTACAGCTCAAGCGAGAATTTTTCTCTGTCTCTCTTTTCACTTCGTTTATGTGCCTATAGGTGATCGATCGTCTGGGCTGGCTAGCATCACCTGCGAATGAGAACAAAACTTTAGGAGCAAACCAGCAGGAAGAGAATTCTTACATTGCAATCAAGCGCAAATCTTCGTGCCAGCATGATCGCATCGTTTCGCTCGCGCTCGGACTAGCATGTAAGTCAGGCCTCGCTTCACAAGCCAAAACATGGCGACAGGAGCGGCCTGTCCACCGCCTCTTGCTCCACAAAGCTGCAAAATGGAAGCTTTCGATCAATATCCTTGTTTTCGCTCAAAGAGTTCAAAAAGCTTACCTGCATGCCAGCAGCGTATTTCTCTTTGATCTTCGTTGTCAGTCATTTACGGAGCTTCATACGGAGTCTTTCAATCTCCAAAGCATGCAACGGTTGCTTTTCTACGTACTCGCCATTCTGCTGTACAATGACTACCTGAAAAAACGAAAAGCTTCGTTCCTTCATAAAAAAACGATCTTGTCATCACTAACATTAAACTCTGTATCGCCCTTCTTTGCTAACGCTTCGACGAACAGGTAGCCCTCAAAGCACAGCTCTCACCCATACCCTTCGCTTCTCCACGTAGAGTTCCATACCTTTAAATCTTAGCGCCTTGAAGAATGCATCCAATAATTCTCCCACAGCCGCACTGCATACAAATCTGACGGGTCTCAAAGGTGGCGTGCCAAGGTGTCTGTGGGCGAGGGTTGTGCTCTCTCAGATGGTAAATATTCCATCTTGCAAGAGTCACTAATTTGTTATACCAAAACCCTAATAACAATTTTTTAGGGTTTAGATGGTTTTTTAACCTAGGGTTTAGTGAGAATGGCCCAGCTTCGCGAGATCGCGCAGGCATGGAAGATCTACTGCGCGTCGGCTCTCGATTCTCCAATCCAGCAGCAACAGCAGCAGCAGCAGCGGCCCGGGCGGCGCAAGGGATCGGCGGGTTTCAAGGGGCAGGATGTCTCGAGGAGTCTTCGATTCCTGTGTGAGCGTGGCCTCGGTGAGGTCGTAATGCAGCATTTCATGGACGAGCTTGAGGTACTTGATGGAATTTCTAGCGGCATTTTGTGAGCTTGCCTCAGGTTTTGCTTCTCTAGAGATCACTCAAAGAGAATTACATTCCAGAGTTTTGGTCACATTTCACCGATTTTTTGAGCGTCAAGGAAAATTCTGATACTAAACAGGTTCGTCGTTCGTGGATTGCTGACTCTTGAAAATTTCTTTTTGTTTTTCTTTCCTCTTTGCGTTGCAGCTGAACGAGTGGATACATTTTTCACTACCTGTGGCACTCGAGAAACTATGCTCGAAGAAAGTTTCTCAAGAGGATGGTCTGAATGCGTTGATCAAAGCTTTGGAAACAAACGCAAGCGTAAATGGCTCTCAAATTCTTACGTCGCACCAGACAACGGTCACTGCGTTGCTTCTCACGACTTCACCTTCGTACTTCTCAGGTTTGTTAAGCATTGTCATTTGGACTGAGAAAAAGTTTTGCTTTTCTCTTGTTGCAGATTTGCTAAAGCTTTATTTCACCGCCCGCTTGGAAGAGTTTAGTGGATCCTTTCGGAAGCGGCCTTGCAACTCTGACGACGAAGATTGTGAGGCCTCTACGGATGTCGAAGATATGGACGTGCTTGGGGTGGAAAGTCCCTGCAAAGGTGAAGCCGAAGCTACAGAAGTCAGTGAGGACTCGGTTTCAGTCAGAAACGTTGTGAAGCGTCTCAGAGACCTTGGTTTTGCTGCTTTGTGTGAGGAAGCTTATGCATCAGCGATTTTGTCTCTGTTAAAGGTAAGTTCTTGCAGCTCGATTTTGAGAACTCAACTCCTGCTTTGGTTGCAGAAAAAAATCTACTCCATAGCTGATAAGCGCTATGAGAAGCCTGTCCTGGGACCTATTCGTCATTGGATTGAGGTAGCATATAAAAAATTACATTTTCGTTTTTCTGAAACTTTTACTTGCGTAGGCTGTGCCTATGCGGTTCTTAAGTGCCATTCTGGAATCTTCCGCCGGGAGTTCAAGCTTGTCGCCTTTGCCCGCTACTCCTTCGCCGCTGGCTTCGTCCTCCACACTCTCAGATCTTTCCAAAGAGCGAATTATAAGATGGCGACTAAGGCTTCAGTTCTTTACATACGAAACACTAGGCGATTTGCGAATCAGCGAACTTTTTGACGTTATTGTGGACTACCCTGACAGGCAAGTCACACGCTATTTGTCTAATGTTTTGAGTCCATCTCAGCCTTCCAGCTATTGAAGACTTGCGGCAGTGCCTTGCAAATACCGGGGAACACTCCAAGCTCGTAAAGTCCTTTCGTTTGGCATTGAAACAAAGACTTCTTACGGCTGGAGCGGCCACCACGGACATATTGACACAGTATGTCTCGACTATCAAAGCGCTTAGAACCATGGATCCGACTGGAGTAATTCTCGAGGCCGTCGGCGAACCTATCAGAGAGTACTTACGGGGAAGGAAAGATACAATTCGCTGTATAGTCACTATGCTGACCGACGACACAGCAACAACAAGTGGCACGACCGTCGCAGGTGGCGGAGAAGGCCTCCTTGAGGAACTCAGTCGGGGAACTACGACTGTAGAAAATGCGGACAGCGATGAAGAGGGAGAACTCGATGGCGAAGAGGCTTGGGCTGCTGCACAAAGGTAACTAAACTACACATCATACCATACCGACGCATTTAAAAACTGTCATGTTATAGGTGGGAGCCGGATCCTGTGGAAGCCGACTTATCACGAACTAGCAAGAGTCGAAGATCGATGGATATTATCAGTATGTTGGTGGGAATATATGGCTCGAAGGAGCTTTTTGTCAACGAATACAGGGTGATGTTGGCGGAGAAACTGTTGAACAAGTCAGATTACGACACTGACAGGGAAATTCGAACGCTCGAGCTTTTGAAGGTAGTATTTCTTGCGCTATCCTTTGTACCTGTCTGACATATGTGCCACAGCTGAGATTCGGAGAGAACAACATGCACAGCTGCGAGATCATGTTGAAGGATCTGGCGGACTCTAAGCGCATAAACTCGAACATAAAAGCAAAAGGAAAACCGCAGGAAACGTTTCAGAAAGGCGAGGAGTTAACTTTGCACAACGTTGATGCCACTGTTATTTCCTCGCTGTTCTGGCCTCCTTTCCAAGTAAGCTTTTGCTCTCACTCTCATCTGGTACTGATATGTCTTGCATGGATCGTAACAGACGGAGACTCTCCAAGTTCCCGACTTCGTTGATAAGCTGCTAGACGACTATGCTCAGCAATACCATACTGTAAAAGCTCCTCGGAAGCTGCAGTGGAAGAAACATTTAGGCACTGTCAAGGTGAGAAAAGTATTTCCGCTTTCCTTCTGCAAATACTGAAGGATAACAAATGCAGCTGGAGCTCCAATTTGAGGACCGTTCGGCTCAGTTTGTGGTTTCACCAATGCAAGCGTCTATTATTTTGAAGTTTGAGAGCTGCTCCAGGTGCGTCTTAGCCATTGCTTCAATGCTTCTGATGCATGGTTCGCAGATGGTCAGCCTCGGAGCTAGCTGCAGCGTCTGGAATCCCCGTCACAACGCTTAGACGCCGGATTGTATTGTGGATCAATCAGGTGAGCTTACTCTTCCATCAAGATAGTAACTTTTGTTAAGCTGGGACACAGGGTGTTCTTGTAGAATCGCACGGAGACAAAGATGGTGAGGTTTTCTATCAGGTAGTGGAGACTATTGGCGATGGCGGGCAGAGAGGGGCGTCTGCTCCAACAGAAGCGGCTGTACCGCTGCTCGAGGAGGAGGACGGGCAGAGTGCCGTAACACCCATGGAAGATCAATGGCAGCAAGAGATGAACGTCTACGAGGTTTGTAGAGCTTGTTCTCTTCATCCATATAATCGGTGTCTAACGTTTTTGATCCAGTCTTACATCGTTGGAATGCTTACAAACTTGGAATCTCTCCCGCTGGATCGGATCCACAATATGCTCAAGGTACTCCTCCTCCTCAAGTTCTATGTCATAGATTAAAGTGTTTGATATGATGTCGAGCAGATGTTTGTCTCGGATCCTCCCTACGACAAGACACTCCAGCAGCTACAGGGATTCCTTGGAAGTTTGATCGCCGACGAAAAGCTGGAATTTAGAGAGGGAGTCTACCGCCGGAAGCAATGAAAATCAAAAGGTAGGCCTTTGTTCTTTCCAAGGGATAAAGTTTGTTAAAGTTTCACGCAGTTCTTTGGGAAGATCACCCTCCAATCAAATCCTTTCTTCTTTCTGAGGTTTGAGAAGCTCCACGAGTCTAGGAAGTTTATTAAAACTTCTAGCTTCTAGAGCTTTGGTCTAGAGCATAGATTGTATATTTAATCTTTTTTCTTTTACTATTTTACAGATTGATTCTCTCATCCTGCTACACGTAGAAAAATTTGCCAGAATTTCACCTTCGGTGTGGCAAACCGTGAGGAGGCTTGTTATTACTGTTATTCGTTCCACCGGGAGCCCGTTTTACTGCCTTTGGCCCTCCCGTTCCTTTGGGAAGATCCATCAAATCCATGACTTGAACAGTCCGGTTCTTCTTAGCTGAAAAAGAGAAACAAAACGTAAAAAGTTGGGAACCAGAAAAAGCAAAAAAAAATTACCAGTTTCTGCTCGTTGGTAGCCTTCTTGCAGTTTACGTTTTGCGGCCGCGAGCTTGTCATTCTCAGGGTGACCACTTTCTCGTCTCTGGAGAAAAAACGAAGAAAAAACAAAGGAGAGTGTGAGAAGACCAAGGAATTCTAGTCTTTAGCGAGCAAACTGTACCGATTGTTGCTGTGGCCTCTCTTTTTTTCTGTGGAAGGGGGCATCCAGCATCGGTGGCTTCCTTTCATCTTTCCTGGCATGTTTAAGTCCGCTCGGCCGGAAGTGGTCCCCAGAATTATTGTAAAATGGGGACACTGGCATCGGTGAGTGCGAGGCGCGGCTCGATGAGTTGAGTGGCGATTCGTCCGCCGAGATCGAGCACCCCGTCGCTGAGGAAACGATAAAAAAAGAAAGACAAAAACGAAAAAGCGATGAGTCACTCCATTAACGTAACGCATGAGGCGGCAAGAATCTCGTGTGACAAGGATATGAAACTCACCCATGTTGTTATCCATGCTATTATCCATGAGATCTATGAGCTGCGATCATATCCAAACAAGAGCGCTCAGAAAATGGAATAGAAAAATTCTTTGCAAACCTTTGTCATCTCGAAAGTGGTCGCGAAGAGCTCGTCTTCGTCAATGGGTGGTGGTGCCGGTGTGCATTGTTCATCGTTTCCTGTGAGAAAACCACAATTCGTTTCCAAATCAAACTCTAGAACACGAGGAAAAATAAAAACTTGCAAGAGCAACTAGCAGACCTTGCACGTCGTCTAGACTTTTGGCCCATTCGTCGGCTACAGCCTTCCACGATCTGCAGTGAAAGAAACTTTGATCCATCATCCTCAACTCTTTGCTTGTCTTCTTTTTACCGGATAAGTTTCCTGGCGGCCGACTTTATTTGATCGCAGCCGTGTCTCCGCAGATTGTTCACAGGCTTGCCAATCTCAGTCGCCTGGAAAACATATCAAAGAATAAAACAACCGCGTGAATCCCAAGAGCTTCTCGAATGAAAGAAAGAAAGAAAAAAATCCCCCTAGTAACGAATTCTCTTGTTTACCTTCAGAGTCTCGATCGAGAGATTTAAATCTGTCAATCGCACAAGAAGTTCTAAAATGTCGTCATCGTTCTGTCACAAGGGAGACAACGCGTGAGGACAAAGGCAAAAAGAAAGAACAAGAAGAATGAAGAGAGAGAGAGAGAGAGAGGAGAGGAAAGAATGAAAAAAAATGGAGAGAAGAGGGAGAAGAAGAAATCCTTGCATACCTTATCAAGATCTACCAGCTCCTTTTTAATCTTGAAAACTTCCTTGACATCGCCCTCGCGATTCCCACTGCCCATGTCCATCACGGAATTCCCATACTCGTGATCGCACGCCGTGATGGCTGGAGAGATTTCGCTGTGGCGGCTCACCGATCCCCGTAGCACCGCGGCCTCCTCCTCCTCCTCCTCGATCGGCCCCGCCGGGCAAGCGATTTGCTGAAATAGCTTCTCGGCGATCCCATCGCGCCTCTCCCTAAGCTTGTCGGGGTAGTCCGCCGCCGCGATCGCGATGCCCCGGTCGATCACCGTCCAGAGATCGTGCTCCAAATCCCTGAAGAAAGATCGCCAAAACTCCAATTTCTCTCCTCCGCCCATGGCTAGAAAGAAATCCCAGAGGAGCTCCTCGCCCGAAACTTCCCCTCTGGAACAAGAAACCTTGCCCACCTTAGAACAGCGAGAATCTCCACTCACGAAAGAGGCCAGCGATTCCCCAGCTGGATCTCCGCATTTTCTCGATGCGATGCTCGCTCAATCAAATCCCTCGCAGACCTGACTCCTCGCGAGAGAATCCGTCACAGATTTCTCATTCTCCCGATACCTAAGCTAAGGATCGATCAGCAATCCAGGACTGACGCGACAAAGAGAGAGGGAAGAGGAAAGCTTCCTAGGGCTAATGGAATTGTTCTTGATCCGACGGCCCAGCGCGCGTGGCGATTAGATCCGACGGTCCAGGACCAAATTGCTGACTAGTCAACGGAGAGCGGCGAATTTCCGCGTGTAGTGTTGAGCGCCACGTGAAGATATGGCAAAAACTCGTTTCGTTTGACGGGTTGCTAGGTAGGATTCGAACCATGGATTGGTCAACTCTCCATTGACCATAAGCCCTTAGGTCAACTCTTCGATAAGCCCTAAACCCTAGAGCAGGGTGGGGAGAATGGCGGGGAGGCGCCGCGCAATGGAGCTCGTGTTCCTCGGCACTGCGGCGAATCCATCCCCGCGGAGGAATTCTTCGTGTGTGCTGCTCAAAATAGGTGAGATTTCGAGCGCGAGCATTCTTTGTGTGAGATTTTGGTTTCTCAGGGAAGATTATGCAGCTATTCGACTGCGCCGAGGGATCGTTCCGGCAGCTGCAGGAATCGCGGCATTCCGGCAGCGCGATTGACAGGATCTTCATCACGCATATGCACGGGGATCACGTAAGGATTTTGCCCGATTCGATTCGAGCAGCTCACTGTGACCTCTTTTTTCCTTCCTTTCTCTGTCGTGTAGGTCTGGGGACTTCCAGGTACGTTGTTCTTGGCGATTCGTTTTGCGATTCTTTACAGCATTTTGTTATTTGTTTTCTTTGTAGCATTGCTGTGTGCTGCCAAGTTTAGAGTCAATGCGGAGATTTATGGACCCCAAGGAATTCGCGACTGGCTGCGCATGAGCTTAAAGTCGTGCCGTGCCAAAGTTCCATCCAAGTACAAAGTCCATGAGCTCATCCTTACTCAGGTGTGCACGAGATCTCCAGATTTTGTTGTGATTCAAGCCTTTTTTCTTTTTTTTCTTCAGGAAAAGAGCTTGGAACGAGTTGCGTCCTTGCATGTCCCAGCTAATCCTCACGACGATGAATTACCGGGAAATGATATAAGCTGCTCTGGAGACGGTGTTTGGCATGTGTATGCAACCTTTTCAACTCTCTGTCGGCTTTTATTTTCTTTTGGTGATGCAGACTTCAAGACGAAACGCTTGACATCAAAGCTGGTTTGTTGACCCACAATGTTCCCTGTTGGGGATATGTGCTAACAGAAGTCAAGAGGTAGATGAGTTTTCTTACATTCTCCAAGTGACGTTCTTTCTTCTGTCAGCGAGGCGGAAAAAGAAAGCGCTGGCGAAACTACCAGAGGAAGCCGAAAAGTTGGTAAGTTCGTGTTATACACGAACTATACGAAGTTAAATTCTTTTGCAGTGATTCTTGGTGACACAGCCAACTCAAAAGCTCTCACCACAGCAGGCAGAGATGCCGATGTTGTGGTGCACGAGGCAACACTTGGTAATTGTAACAAGGAAACTCACTCGACTCCAGGTAGTTCTTTCACTGTGTTTGTGGAGGTGAACAAACGTTTCCTTGCAGAAATGGCCGGAAGTTTTGCGAAATCTATTAATGCCAAGCTGCTGGTTCTAACACATTTGAACCGAAACGCTGTGAGTCTTCCCGGTTGCCTCTTCTGTATATTGTCTGAAACTTATTTTTGCATCCGCTTCTAGGGGACTTCAAAACTTCCTGCGACGGCTTATCTTGATCCGGCCAAGCGTGCGTTTGGAAGGGACAGCGTTGTTCTGGCAGAGGATTTCCTCTCATTGAGCCTATGATAGGCATGGAATCTAGCCGAGTGCGTGCTACTCCAGCAAAAGACGCTGCTAGCTTTCAAGGCACAAGCCTGTCAAGACTGCCAAGGAGGATAAGTACGTTGCTGGCGGAACTGAAGTCCGCGAGCAGCTCCGGGGACTTGAAGATGGGAAGGAGGCTTCATGCTGAGGCTGCCGAGAGCGGCGCCGACACACATATTTACGTAGCTAGCAGCCTGGTGAATATGTACGCGAAGTGTGGGAGCATGGAGACTGCTCGGAGTATTTTCGATAAGATGGTTCGGCACGATGTTGTCTCGTGGACTGCGCTGATACTCGGCTACGCTCAGAATGGACAGGGGAAAGTAGCTCTCGAGCTGTTCGAGGCGATGCAGTTAACAGGCTGTGCTGCTAATGCTCAAGCCTTCGTAGCTGCGCTCAAAGCCTGCACAAGCCTCGCAGCAAACGAAGAAGCAAAGCAAGCTGATGGGAGGCCTGTGAAGATGGTATCTCTGGAGAAGGGAATCGCTCTTCACTCTCAGGCTGCCAGGCTCGGCTTCGACTCAGATATATTCGTGATCACGACTCTGGCAGATATGTACTCGAAGTGTGGGACGATGGACAATGCTCGTGAGGTGTTTGACAGGAGTCCAAAGAAGAGCTCGGTGCTATACAACACGCTGATACTTGGATATGCACAGAACGGTCAAGGTAGGCTGGCTCTCGAGTTATTTTGCTACATGTTGTCGTCTAAGGATTGCTTACCTGTTCGATCTACATTCCTCGCGGTACTCAAGGCCTGCACCGTTCTTGCTGACAAAGAAGCTGAAGGCATTCTCGGTGGCAAGGTCAGGAAAGTGGCTTCGCTCGAGATTGGGATGGCTATCCACGTACAGGCTTGGAGAAGCAGGCTTGAGCTGGACCTTTGCGTCGCAAGCTCTCTAGTCGACATGTACTGCAAGTGCCGGAGCCTGGGCGATGCGAGAAGGGTGTTTGACAGGATGAAGATCCACGACACTGTGTCGTGGAATTCGCTCATTCTCGGGTATGCACAGAATGGAGACGGTAAGACGGCGCTGAAACTATTCGAGACGATGCTCGCGGAAGGCTGCGTGCCCGTTCGCTCGAGCTTCCTAGCGGCACTCGAAGCATGCAGTGCTTTCTCCGAGGAAGAAGAGTGCCAGTTCGTCAATGGAAAGGTGGCGAAGGTGGTCTCTCTGGAAACGGCTATGGCTATACACTCTCGAGTAGACGCCGAGGCAGCAAAACATGGCGTGGATATCATGGTGGCCAACACGCTGATCGACGTCTATGCGAAGTGTGGCAGCATGACTGACGCTCAAAGAGTCTTCGACGGTATGAAGCACCACAATCTGGTCTCTTGGACAGTTCTAATGTTTGGTTATGCGCAGAACGACAGGGCCAAGATGGTCTTGGAGGTCTTCTCGCAAATGCGGTACTTCGAAGAATGGATTCCAAGCTCCCAGGCTTTCGTAGCAGTGATCCAGGCAGCAGCAGACATGGCAGCCTTGGCAGCTGGAAAAAGAATCCACGGTGACGTTTGTAGGCTGGGACTGGAGCTGGAAGCTCACATACAAAGCAGCCTGGTGGATCTCTACGGGAAGTGTGGCAGCACAGTCGGCTCTCAGGTGGTTTTCGACTCGGCTTCGTCGAGAGGGATCGAGATGTGGAGTGCAGTCATGGCAGGACACAGCCGGCAGGGAGATCATTCAAGAGTTTTCGAGCTCTTCGAGGGGATGGTCCGAGCAGGAGTTCGTCCAAACGCCATCACTTTCCTGTCACTGCAAATCACTTGCAGCCGGGCCGGGCTGGTGGACAAGGCCTGGGAGATTTTCTCGGAGATGCAGAGCTCAAAGTTTGGGATCCGGCCAGGGATTGAGCACTACCACTGCTTGATCGATTTGCTGGGGCGCGCCAACCAGATCGACAAGGCGGTGGAGGTGGTGGAGAGCATGCCGGTGAAGGCCACGGCGGTGACTTGGATGACAGTGCTGGGTGCATGCCAGAAGTGGAAGAACTCGGAGATTGGAAAGAGGGCGTTTGATGCAGTGGTGAGGCTGGATCGCGAGAAAGAGCATCACGCGGCAGCCTACGTTCTCTTGGCTGAGATCTTCGAAGCAAACTAAGAAGAATCATTCGATTATTATCAAAAGAAGAGTGGATCGAAACCTCAAGAAATTTAGTAGTGGTTTAACAATTCATGACCCTCTATATTAAATGCTGCTACAGTTATGTTTTATGTTTATACTTTCACCAAGTTTTTTTTCAGGTGTGTTTTTATAAATAAAGCAGTGATTTTGGATTTTGATCTTCATCTTATTATTCTAAAATTATTTTCCAATTTAAAATAAAATTATAGTTAGAAGAGGTATTTTCTGTATTACTTCATAATCTCTATACAGGATAAATGATTTTTTTAGAGTATCAATTATAATAATTATGAGTGTTAAAATTTTATTTCCAGTAGGAGATTATATTTTGAATTTGCATTACGTTGAGTGAGAAGGACTCACCTTCAAAATCGAGTGGGATAAAGGAAGGAATTTTAAGTCTACCAAAACATTTATTGCTAATCTTTATTAATAAAATTACTAAATAGGACTATTGGTATTATGAGGGCCAACAGCTACAATGCCGTATACTAATATTAATGTAGTAGGATTTTGGTAGCCGTCAGATTAGTTTCAATCCAGACCACTCGTTCTTATATATAAACTAGGGTTTCTTGGGCTAATTGAGGACAATTCATTACATTTCTCTCAGCTCAAAGGTCCAAAGGTCCTATTTGACAAGTTGGAGCTTGCCTTGTTAGCCAAGACTACATCATCTTGGGTATGAAACATTTCTCTTCCCATTTTCTCGAGTTTTTCCCACTAATGCTGGACTCTCCAGGCATTGGCTACAACAGCTTTCCTTGAGGTTGCTCCGACGATAAGCTTCCCTGGGCCAAAGTAAGCTCCATTCCATGTATTTTACTCTCGAGATTCACTTGGACCCTCTTTGCAGAAATCACGGGACAGTGACTTGCTCAAGACCAAATACCCGTAAGTCGTTTTCTCATTTGTTTATTCCGATTTCCTTCGTCTTTCTTCGTATCTTTCCTGATTTGACAACATCATTGTTGTTATCTCTTTGCAGATACATATGCCATGCGGAAGTGAATGCCATCCTGAACAGGAATCACACCTCAACATCCGGTCAGGTACTCATCAAATTCATGCCATGTTGAAAGCTCTCCCTTCACCTGGATCTTCGTTTAGAGGCTCTACGTGACCATGTTCCCGTGCAACGAGTGTGCCAAAGTCATAATCCAGGTACTGAAATCTTATCACCCTTCAATTAAACTTCTTGTTTCTCTTTTCAGTCACGCAAGCTGCTGTCCATGGCCAATGTTAAGGTAAGAAAGATCCTCCAAGTCTCTGGAAACTGGAGAAATCACAGAAGAACTCTTGTGTCTTTATAGCTCCGACAGCACCAGCCCAAAGCAAAGTCCATCATTCTCGAGTTTTAAGCAAGAGTGAACTTCCGTACATATATATACACTAGACAAGTAAGAACAAGGAGATCACTCTCAGTTCGAGTTACGTTAGACTTACAGATCACTCTAACGTAATAGCTATTGACACTAAGAAGTTTTGCAGTCCAAAATGTTATTTTTTACCATTAAATATTTCCCTTTAAAACATTTATGATTTATATGGAATAATGTATATAATTGTTAAAAGTTTTAGGCAGAATACAGAATCTTAATATGTGAATAAGGAAAAAATGACAAATTAAAATATCTGTTAAAATAATATATTTAATGAATATAATATAAAACATATGCTGATTTAAAAAATCCCTTTGAAGTTCTAAAATTAAAAATAGGCTTTTAAAACATTATAAATTTACTCTCATTCACATAATTTAAAATTAAATTTAAAATAAAATAGAATAATATCTATCTCAAGTTTCAAACAAAATCTTGTAAAAAAAGACCTAGATGACAACTGTTGGTGTCCACTTGAACTTAAATTTGGAACAATAAAATCATCTCACTCAAATCATCATCTCATAAGGAGGTTCACAAATATGTCTTAGAATTGATCCCAGAACATGACCAAATTATAAAACGGAAATACACTTTTAGTATTTAATGACAAAAAGTTTCAAACTGGTAGATTATGGAAAACCATGTCTTTTAACATGTCTTTCTGTCAACCTAACTTCTCAAAAAAGTAGTTGTCGACTTCACAGTGGTTCTTTCCAGCTCTCTGTCAATGAATTTGTTTGACAATGGGGAACGCACTTGATTGTCAGCAGTTTCTCAATACGGCCTTATGGGATGGACACTTGGCTCAACATTGGCTTTGTCATTCTCCAGTTCAGATCATCCGATTCATTCCATGTTGTTAAAATTTTTGCAGATTGCTCAAATTCTGCTCACAATTCCCTTTTCTTATGCACAAGCAGGCCTGCCCTCCTCAATAGCATTTCAGGTCTGGTGGGGAGGCTACATGATTAACATTCTCTACTTGACGTATTGAGAGAAGCACAACCTTCCGCTCGCACACAACCGAAAGTGCAATACTCAGGTAGATTCTACTTCTAGTACTAAATTGGTGATATGTTTTCTTCTTTTGCAGCTGCATGAGGTGTTGGGTGGGCTTCTAGGCAAATGGTGGAGTGTGGCAACTCTTGTCGTGATGGTGCCGTTTTTGTTCGTTGTGTGTGTTATTGAGCTTTCTGGCTGTAGCAAGTAAGTGATTTATTTTTGTCTTTGCCTTATTCTGCTTATAACTTGCAGTATGTCAATATGGCAGCATTGTCTTCGAAATAAATGATCAATTTCCGAAAAGAACATGGACTGTGATATTTGGCGCCCTCTTCTCCCTGTCCATTATTATGCCATCCGCTCAAAACTACAGAGCTTGGTCTTTTGTGGGCGTCATTGCGACTGTATATACTTCATGTTACCAGGTAACATGAAGTATGGGGGGTTGCAGCACTATTCCATGGAAAGGCAAGTGTTTCTATATTCTCATTCAGTACTAGCTAGTATCATCACCTTCGTCGTGCAGGTCTCAGATGTTCAGTCTCTTGCTCCCCGTGGCTATACAGGATATTTTAGTGCTCTCAGCAATTTTTTGGCAGTTGGAACAGAGATAATACCTGTGTAAGTATTTTTGAAGCGATTTATAGAACTTTAAACTTCGATTTTCCAGGGAACTCATGGACGCAATGTGGAAACCGGAAGACTTCAAAATTCCCTGGTTTTATGGTACGATTTATGTTTGTATGGTGACTATGCCAGCAAGCATGACTGTCTATGGGATTTTTGGCGCCGAGACGTTGGTACATCCGTCTGCTTTGATGTTGTTTCCAAAATCAAAGTTTCGGGACATTGCAATAGTTTTGATGCTTTTGCACCAGGCAAGCTTTTATAGTAAAATTTCCGTCTCGATATGGACCTGACAAGCTGTTGTCTGCAGTTCATCGTGTTTGGGATTCTGAGCTCGCCACTCTACTTGTTCTGCGAAAAGTTCTTCCGGGTCCACAACTCAAAGGAGAACTTTGGTGAGAGTACCTGTGTTTCTAGCAATCTGGCTAGCCACTCTTGCATTCCCATTCCTTCAAGTCGCAGCGGCTACTGCCATTTTCGGCATATTTGTCATTCCTTGCACTGCCTACATTGTGATATTCTGGGAGAAAGCTTTGAGTGATGTAAGTTAAGACTGCTTCCTGCGGCACAATTTCTCATTCTTACTCCAGGTGCTCCAACCTGCCTTTCCAAAGTTGAGCTGGGAAACAACCTTCAGCGTCAACCTGAGGATCATAATCTGGATGGCAGCGATGAGTGGACTCGGACTATGGCCAGCATAGCAGCCTACTCCCGACAAGCTGGGGAAGTCGGCTTATTCACAAAATGTTACATGTGCAAGTCAGATGTACGATAAGCCACCACGACTACTTGCATTTGCCAACTGAGCACCTTCAGTAGCCGGTTGTAGAGAGACAGCTGATTATGTTTACGCGGGAACCCAAAATTTCAAAAACTTTGACCTACTTTCAAAACATTCATGAAATTTTTTGACAATGGTGAGAGGTAGTCAGAGCAACCCACAGACCCGAGGTCTGTTGCACCCATTTGCTTTGATGAGGGCCATTGTTCCTGCTGTAATATTAATCCCAGCCCACACCACAGAGTAGAAGAACTGGGATATGTCGTGACTGACTGCAATGTAAACCAAGTTAGAGCATTTTGGCATTGTGGTCGAGTTTTGGTTCGCTTACCTTGATGCAACAATAGGGTGGTCATGGTTATACTGGTGAGCTTCACAGCAGGGCTTGCAAACGGAAGATACTGCAAGCGTGACATGTTGCATCAGCATTGAACAATGACTTACAGCCAACGCCTCCAGTCCCTTCAGCTTGAATGGTGATGGCTTGCTGTAGTAGCCTGCAACAAGATCCATAGCGTCCTGTACATTTTCATTTTTATCATTTTCCTAAAACTTGTTGTGACTTGAGGGTTGGAAATGCATGTACCTGTCTGATGCCATCTGTAAAATAGTTAAAGAACTAGTGAGTAAGGGCGTTGAAGCCATCACGAATGAGGCCAAATACAGTATCCTTTGTTAGAAAATATTCCACCTCTTCAAGAATAAGATAGAAAAACTTGAATAGGCATAATCACTCATAGTATAAAAGACAATAAGATAATATAAAGTAATAAAGTTCATTGCATCTGTCTGCAGCATAATGTAGTGGTGCTTTTTTGTTAGTTGATTGTTATAGTTATGGCATGCAATTCGTAAAAGGGTGGATTTTACAACAGTGGATTTCACTTACACCACGTGTATGCTTGCTATTGGTCCACATGTATTATGAGTGTGAAAAAAACACAGACATAGAATATTTTACAAATATCCAATCCTTATGCCCTAGATGGGGCATCATGCCCATAGCAATGACCCATGCTATGTATGGAATGGAGCCATTCATGGCCCATAGACTCATTCATCCCATGCATTCTAGTAAGTTGTTAATGTTGCAAACCAAATGGACAATCAACTAAATTGCATACCATACTACTTTATTTAGAGCACTATGTTCTCACATCTTGCTCTTTTCACTCATGGCAAAAGAACTAATTATCCTTTTTTGGCACATCTCTTTTAACATAGTGTTCATAGCAAGCGTAAGTGAATTCCATTTAGCTCCATTGCAAAGCCATGGATATATACTATCTGGAGTCATGTCTCTAATGCATCCCATTGAGTTTATTTTTTGTTGCCATTGATTTCCAATGTAACTTTCTCAATACTTTAGTTTTATACCATGATGCTTAGAAGATTTGCATATGACTCAAAAGTAGGTTGAAGCCAATGAATTGGTGGGGCTTATACTTCAATTGTGTATTACGCAAAGGTGCATAGTGTTGATGTTTGGACCTAGAGTTCTCTCAACAGGAGCATGCTAAAGGAGATTTGAGATTGTGGAAGTTGCAATTGCATGTAGTAACATTCAAGATAACAATAGACACTTTCAATATTTTCCAATTATAATTGTTTCAAATTGGATCTGGAGTTCTCTCAAGAAGAGCATGCTGAAGGAGATTTGAGAATATAAAAGTTGCAATTGCATACAATAATATTCAGGTGAGAAGAGCAATAACAATGGACACTTACAATATTTTCCAATTATAACCATTTCAATTTTAAAATTTGTAAAAAGGGTTTCCAGGCAAAACTATTCAATGTATGCTGTGCATTGCGGCTGAAGAATTGAAGTTTTCAGGAATTGGAAGCTTGTGCTCACTTTGGTAAGAGTAAATTTGTGACAGTTTCCTATATGCTCTAACCCTTTTGCAATGTTTGAGATTTCTAGGTTTTGCAAACACGGTAAGCTATCATGTAGCGATATTGAGGGACTAGTCTCAATACGCGAGGGTTCTTGTCAAGCTAGTGCAAGACAGAGCAAAAAAGAACTAACAAGCCAGGCCAAGTATGCTCAGCTAAATAGACACTTAGGAATTCCTTCCTTATGCTCATCCGGCCAAGTACAGATGCAAAGTTCAGTTTACTAACACTTGAACAAGAGGGACCAATAAAGGGAACCAGCAATACCGACCTCCTGCCATCGTGGCAGTAAGGTAAGAGTGTCTGTAAGGACTGGTCGACAGGTAACTTTCGATACCCGAAGTCACATGCGCGACAAGAATCCTCTCCAATTTGCCATTGTAGCACACCTGAATTTGGAGCCGAACTCCAAGCCTGTTGCGCTACGAAACGAGGGTCTGGTACAATCCCACGAGCACCAGCTCCCCGTATCCAGCACCTGCACGCAAAATGGTGTCAGATGGAGTTTGGCACAATTTTGGCATACCGGTGGCCTAACGCGAGGAGGAGGGTACTCCACCGACTAGAGCAGCATGGAGCTTGGGCTTAGATCCAAGCCAAACGCAGAACAAGGAGCAACACAGCCTAGCAGGAGCCAAACTAATGTCTCAGGTGGTCGGACATGCATTCCAACCACTATCCCTACTATACATTTGGAACCCCCCACAGCCCCCCCCCCCCCCCCCCCTGAGGGACACACGCTTTGGGCTTTCACCCCAAACCTCCCTTAGTACCAGGAGTTAGTCTCTGGGACAAGTCCGAAACTTACCAAATATGGAATGGCGCTAGATTGCGAATTTGGACACGGGATGAACACCATTGTGTTCAGGCCGACCTCTACACTCCGTAGATATGCCAAATGAGCAAATCTAGACACTTTTCCATAAATAGTATTTGGGACCGAAATGAGACTAACATAAAGGGCATGATAGCAAGGGTGTTTGGCAGACACGGTAAACTATCATCCGGCGATATTGAGGGACTAATCTCAATACGCGAGGGTTTTTGTCACTAGCTAGTGCAAGACATAACGAGACGGGAACTCCTTACCGGGCTAAGTATGCTTAGCTAATAGCACGTAGGAATTCCGTCCTTATGCTTGTCTGGTCTAAGTACACTCGAAATGCCCAGTTAACTCCACTAGCACAAGAGGGGCTACTAAAAGGATCCAACTGTACCGATCTCTTGCCGTCATGGCAGTAAGGAAAGAGTGTTCGTAAGGACCGGTCGACAAGTATCTTTCGATACCCAAAGTCACATTCGCAACACTCTCCCCCCCTTGGGGAAGATCGACGTCCTCGTCGATGCATACCCGAGTCTAACAAACTGTCAAGGAAACAACTCCGAAAGTTAACGGAAAGCACACTATGTGGGAAACACACCGACTTAAATGAGTTATGGAACGACTTCTCCTCTACGTCTAGAGACGCTAAGACTCAGACACCCTCCGGCCGTCACCGACAAGGAAATGACTAACAGAGTTAGCCACCCTTGTTGCTCCGAGTACCACTCGGCTTACAAAGGAATGATACATCCCTGCCCGCAGGGACATAGGGACCAGGCCAGAGGCCCAACGTCCCCTGAGCAAGAAATCAACCCCGTCGGGAAGATTTAGATAACTACTATAAACTGGCAGATTAAGTTGTTTACATGAGCACGCCCCTTTTCGAAATGAGTCATCGAGAGAGAGGCGGGGACTTGTGATCAGTCTATAATAGTTATCCCCATGGTTATGGATTGGACCCATGCACCGAAGTGCCGAAGTCAGCCTACCAAAACTGACCCAAGTACTAATGAACGAGAGAAACGACACTTTGACTTATAAAAATAGATTACTTTATTGATTTGCAAGATTTATTACAAGGTTTACAAAAGCTAAGTTTTATTATTATTCTCATACTCCGTGACAAGCTCACGGGCATGTGTAAGATTACTAAGAGGCTCCCAAGTTGATTCACAAGTTGGGTAACCTTTCCACTTAACTAGATATTCCTTCACACGAGCCCGTCTCTGGAACCGGGAATCCAAGATAGTTTCTACTTCGTATTCAGGTTCACCGTCCACAACATCAGGTGGCGGACAAATCTCCCCTTAACGTGCAACATCCACAGTGTAAGGAGCCAATAGATTGGCATGAAATACATTATGAACATTGGACATCTCCGCAGGCAGGTCCAACCGATAGGATACATCACCAATGCATTTTAGCACCCGATAGGGTCCAACATATCTCGGCAAGAGCTTCCGAGACAAAGAACCCTTAATGTTCAAGTTTCGGGAAGATAGCCACACTTGATCTCCCACTTGATAGGATACATCCCGACAATGCTGATCCTTATCACGTCGATACCTATCTTGAGCTTTGCCCATCACCTCAGTTGCTCTAGACCAACCTTGACGTAGCTGCTCCGCATAAGTCTCAATGGCCGGGACCAACACTTCGGACATTTGTTTCGGTATAACAATCTGTTGAGGAACCCCACGAGCATTCCCTTGCAGCATCTCCCATGGAGAACAGCCTATAGCGCTGTGAAATGTGTTGTTATAACATATTTCTGCTGTATCCAAATGCTCAACCCAATCGCGTTGGTCCGCCGCGACATAGTACCGCAGATAATCCTCAACTTGAGCATTCACGTGTACGGTCTGCCCATCAGTCTAAGGATGATAAGCCGTACTAAACTTCAATTTGGTACCGAACAACTGGAACAGTGTGCCCCAAAACTTCCCCGTAAACCTTGAATCTCTATTTGAGATCATCTCTTCGGGAAGACCACGAACTCACACTACTTCATGGAAAAAGAGCTTTGCTGCTTGTTTCGCATTTACTGTTCCCACAGTTGGAATGAAGTGTGCAATCTTCGACAACAGATCCACAACCACCATCAAAGTATCATAACCCTTAGACTTTGGCAAGCAAGTGACGAAATCAAGTGTCACACTCTGAAATGGCCATGCCGGTGCTGAAATGCACTGCAACTTCCTAGCCTGCTTCTCAACTTTGTGCTTACATTGCTGGCATATAGGGCAGGAACGGACATAGTCCGCTACATCACCTTCCATACCAGACCAGAAAAATCCCTTTTTCAATGAAGCTAGAGTCTTTTGCTGTCCACCATGTCCCGTTGCCGGAACATCATGATGTTCCCGCAGAAATAACTGCTGAAGATCCTTAGAGGGAAGATACAATCTTTCTTGCTTATAGAATATAAGCCCATCCCGAACTGAGAAGTGAAGTTTCGCATTAGTGCGACTAGCAACTTTTGCTGCTTCGCTACCAGGGCTCTGCTTCAACAACCCTGCACGGCATAAGATTGCCTTCACCAATGGATCACTTCTATATGAAGCCCGAACGTCTTCCAACCAGTCCGAACTTATTGCCGATAGTGCCCGGAATTGAGCTTGATGACTCAATGCATCCGGAACAACATTGTCTTTACCAGGTTTATATATGATTTCAATATCATATCTAGCAAGCTTCTCTTGCCAATGAGCCTGCTTTGGCGTAAACTTAGGCTGCGTAGCAAAGTAGCTCAGTGTGTTACTATTTGTATAAACCTTGGTGTGTCCACTCAAGTAGTGTCTTTAGTGTTCCAGGGCCGACACTATAGCAAAAATTTCTTTCTCATGCATTGGCCATCTTCATTGGGTTTCATCCAATTTCTTGGAATAGAACGCAACGGGACAACCATGTCGCCTTAGCGTAACACCAACCGCTTTGTCACAATCTTGCTGCAACACGGCACCAATAGCATATCCAGATGCATCACAATGCACTTCGAAGGGTTTATCAAGATCTGGGATCCTGAGAACAGGAACCGTAGTCAAGATCTCCTTCAATTGTACAAAAGCACGCTGACAAGCTAGTGTCCAATGAAATGGAATACTACTCTTCGTCAACTCAGTCAACAGAAGAGCAATTCTTGCAAAATTGCGGACAAACTTGTGATAGTATCCCGCCAAACCGAGAAAGGAACGAACATCTGATACAGTGGTCGGGATTTCCCAGGACTTCACCGCTTCCACTTTCTTTGGATCGACTTCAATCACGCCACCACCAACTATATGTCCGAGAAAGTTTACACGCAATTGACCAAAAACGCATTTACTTTCCTTAGCATACAGTTTGTGTTCGCGCAACTTCTGAAACACCAGCTCCAAGTGTTTCAAATGATCCTCCAACGTTTCACTAAAGACTAGAACATCGTCAATATATAGGACGACAAATGCATCCAAATAATCTCCGAATATTCTATCCATCATAGTGCTGAACATTGCCGGAGCATTGCATAACCCAAATGGCATGACAAGGAACTCATAAGATCCGTACCGAGTCTTAAAGGTTGTCTTCTCCACATCTTGATCAGCCACCCGTATCTGATGATACCCGGACCGCAAATCAAGTCGCGTAAAATACTTAGCCTTTAAGAGTTGGTCAAACAAGTCATCAATGCGAGGCAAAGGATAACTGTTCTTAACCGTGATCTTGTTGAGTGCTCGATAGTTAATACACATCCTCATGGTTCCATCCTTTTTCATAACAAAAAGGATTAGTGCTCCATAAGGTGACTTGCTGGGTCAGATATGACCTTTGTCAAAAAGCTCCGTGAGTTGCTTCTTGAGTTCAGCCATCTCCTTGATGTTCAACCGATATGGAGCTTTCGTGGGTGGTTTAGAACCCGGAATAACCTCAATCCGATGATCAACCTCACGGCTAGGGGGTAGCCCTGGTGGCAAATCCTTCGGGAAGATATCCTGATTCTGCACCAACAACTCCAATATCTTCTTTGGTACAGGATCAACCCCGTCGCCAATTCGAACAGAGTCACCCACACTCTCAGCTTCCATCACTTGAACCCAAAAGGTCAGACATCCCCTCTTAGCTGCTTTTTGAGCGGCCCTCGCAGTCATGAACTTGCCATCCCAATCCTTTGAGGAACACTTTTGCAACTGGAAGGACACATCAGGTCGTCCCTCGGACTTCAATGTGATACGACTTTGTCCAGCACCATAAATCCCTCTTATATATTTGTTGAAGAAGTCCATACCAAACACCATCTGAAAATCTGGTATCTTCAACACTACCAAGTCCACTCTTTCTTTCCACTTGGATATCTTTATTGGAACATCACTCACAAACTTTTTGGCTACTTGCCCACCTTCCGCAAACCGGAAGTGCATAGACAACATTTGCTCAGCATGCAATCCTAACAACTTAACTAAGTCTTCGGATATCACGCTGTGCATAGCTTCCATGTCAATCATCACTCGGATTCGGTGTCCATGGACAAAGCCTACCAGATACATCAACGGATCAGTGTTTGCATTAACTGCAAGAAAAGCTTGAGGAAAGCAACGAAAGTTACTCACCTCTTCTTCCTCATAGTCTGCATTGACCAACTCGTCAACCCCTTCAGCTTCATCACCACCGTCTTCCCTCATGACATTAACCCGAGACCTTGTCTTATGCTTGTTGGGACATTCCGAGGACCTATGTCCTGACTCTCCACAATGGAAGCAATGGCCCACACTACCCGTTCCGCTAGGAGCAGGTTTTGCAAGTTGCTGCTGCTTGTACCCACCAGGAGGAGGAACAGAGGGCCTAGGACCAGAAGAAGCTGCTGGTGGTCTCCAACCACCACCACCTTTGTTAACCGTTGCTTGTGAGCCTCCAGGGCGAAACCTGCTTTCCACCCTCTGTTTCCGATCACCTTGTTTATTCCCAGAATTTTTATTCTTATCTGAGTTACCAGCATACGGTTGCTGATATTGTTCCATGAGCGAGTGACTAAAGGCAACTTGCTACACTGCCTCCTTACACTCCAAATATGTCTTCGGCTTAAACTTCAAAATCTCATTACGAGAAAGTGAACTTAAACCCTCCAGAAAATAACTCCGAGCATCTTTGTCACTCATATTTGCAATCATAATGCGCTTCTGAGCAAATGCATTAACGTAATGCATGAGATCCCCTCGCTGCTTTAACCGCCGCAGCTCCGCGCGAAGTCTCAGACCAAGATCATCCGGCAAGTATTCCTTACAGATACGAGACCGCGTCTTAGTCCAACTTCTAGTCTGCCCTTTTTCAACACACACTTGGCGCCACCAAGTTTTGGCATGATCGGTGAGAAAGGATTGCGCGCACGCAACTTTCGTACGATCATCTACGTCTGCCGCTATGAAGTAGTTCTCCATATCGTAGACCCAGTCTTCCAAGACTTGATAGTCCTGCATGCCTCTGAAGTTGGGTGGCTTCGGAGGCTTGAACTTTGAAACTTGTGCAACCAGGGGCGGCTGCAGAACTTCATCGTCCTCAAAACTTGAAGAGGAGTTTGGTTGCTTAGGCTTAGCTGGTTTAGCTACCTCAGCTTCTTTCTTCCTCTTCTTGTTCTCCTTCTTCAATTTGCGAATCTCCCTTCGCAAATTCTCAATCTCGACTTCTTGAGCCGTACGCTGCAATGCCGCAGCATTTGGCTCTTCCTCTTCCGACTTAGCCTTTGCCTCTTCCGCAGCATCTCTAGCAGGAGTTTCCTCCTCTCGATTCGCCCGTCTAGAGGTTTCAGCGTCATCAGCACAGTTCCTCTTCACCATCCTGCTAGCTGCATGCATGCCTCTATCAGTAACTGAACATGCATACAACATTCTTACCGAATGGTGCAATCCAACTAATCCTACACAGGTCGCTTCAGATCTACTAGAAAAGTCTCTACATATGCAACTTGAGTCAGAAAATCCGACAAAAGTTAGATAGGAATCGCTGAGACAATTCCTCTGATACCAAATGTAGCACACCTGAATTTGGAGCCGAACTCCAAGCCCGTTGAACTACGAAACGAGGGTCTGGTACAATCCCACGAGCACCAACTCCCCGTATCTAGCACCTGCTCGCAAAATGGTGTCAGACTGAGTCTGGCACAATTTTGGCATACCGGTGGCCTAATGCGAGGAGGAGGGTACTCCACCGACTAGAGCAGTGTGGAGCTTGGGCTTAGACCCAAGCCGGACATAGAACAAAGAGCAACACAGCCCAGTGGGAGCCAAACTAATGTCTCAGGTGGTCGGACATGCATTCCAACCACTATCCCTACTATACATTTGGAACCCCCCACAGCCCCCCCCCCTGAGGGACACACGCTTTGGGCTTTCACCCCAAGCCTCCCTTAGTACCAGGAGTTAGTCTCTGGGACAAGTCCGAAACTTACCAAATATGGAATGGTGCTAGATTGCGAATTTGGACACGGGATGAACACCATTGTGTTCAGGCCGATCTCTACACTCCATAGATATGCCAAATGAGCAAATCTAGACACTTTCCATAAATAGTATTTGGGACCGAAATGAGACTAACATAAAGGGCATGATAGCGAGGGTGTTTGGCAGACATGGTAAGCTATCATCCGGCGATATTGAGGGACTAATATCAATACGCGAGGGTTCTTGTCACTAGCTAGTGCAAGACATAACGAGACGGGAACTCCTTACCAGGCTAAGTATGCTTAGCTAATAGCACGTAGGAATTCCATTTTTATGCTCGTCCGGTCTAAGTACACTCAAAATGCCTAGTTAACTCCACTAGCACAAGAGGGGCTACTAAAGGGATCCAACTGTACCGATCTCTTGCCGTCATGGCAGTAAAGAAAGAGTGTCCGTAAGGACCAGTTGACAAGTATCTTTCGATACCCGAAGTCACATTCGCAACAGCCATGCTAGGAGGAAACACCCTCGCTATCATACCCTTAGCATTAGTCTCAATTCGGTCCCAAATGCTATTTATGGAAAGTGTCCAGATTTACTCATTTGGCATATCTACGGAATGTAAAGATTGGCCTGAACACAATGGTGTTCGTCCCGTGTCCAAATTCGCAATCTAGCGCCATTCCATATTTAATAAGTTTTGAGCTTGTCCCAGAGACTAACTCCTAGTACTAAGGGTAGGCTTGGGGTGAAAGCCCAAAGCGTGTGTTCCTCAAGGGGGGGGGCTGTGAGGGGTTCCAAATGTATAGTAGGGATAGTGGGTAAGTCGGGCATGGCCAACCAACCTGAGGCATAGTCTAGCTCCCGCTTGCGTGCCTGTCCTTATTCTGCGTCCGGCTTGGGTCTAAGCCCAAGTTCCATTCCATGCTAGCTGGTGGAGTACCCATGTCCTCGCGTTAGGCCACCGGTATGCCGAAATAGTGTCAGACTCCGTTTGGCTCCGTTTTGCGTGTTGGTCCTGGCATTAGGATGTTGGTTACTCTAGGACTGTTCCAAGTCGCTCCGAGCTCTTGTCCCTTCGCTCCTTGGGCTTTATGCTCGGGAGTTGCTCTGTGGTTTGGTTCCATCACTCCTTGGCTCCATGCTTGGGAGTTTGGCACCGTTCCTTCGTTCAGTGGCCCAAGGCCTTGAACCTTGGGTTCCTATGGACACGTGGCATGGACATGTGGCATGTGACACGTGGCATTTGTCACGTGGCACAAAGAGGGTTTAGGTTCCGCTTCGTGGTGTTATCCTATGGTAAATCACCATAGGATAAAGGGTCAAAACCACGTGCGCTACATTTGGTATCAGAGATCTGTCTTAGCGAGTTTTATCCAATGAGATTGGGCAACTAGTCTCGTTGCATACGCAGAGATGAAAACGATGATCTGAGTGGGTACACGTTTGGGTGCAAAGGCTTCGCAATCGTTCCTTGGGTAAAAACCACCACGTTTACTTTGGCCAATATATCCACGTGGTATTGGTTACCTTGTTGTACCATGTAATGTGAGCTTGCTCTTGGGCTCATAAGAGACATTGAGTTGTTCCATTCGCACGAGTTTGAGCTTAGGCTTGTGAGTGAGGCACATTAGCAACTTGAGGTTACACTTTGAGTTGGTAGGATTAATGTTAGCCTATTAATGGTTCCATGAGTGTTCCAATGGTTCCACAAGTTGTTCCATGTACCATTGGTGAAAGTAAACCTTCCCTAGGTTTGCTATGAGTGGCAAATAGGCTAGTCTGTAGCTGTTTAGCACGGCACTAGTGGATCCTTCCTAGGCATGACTACAAGTGGATCAATTAAGTCGATAGGGATTAGTCTATTAATTCAAGTAATTATTGCCACGCTCTCTCATAAACTTTTCTTGGATTGGACTGAAGGCAGTGCGAAAGCAAGCTTGAGGTTAAGTCAAAGATGAGACTGAAAAGAGAGTCATCAGGGACGAAGGATCAAACACGTAAATCATTTTCTCTTCTCGGAGAGATGATTTGCAACGAGGTGTGACTCATTGCTCGTGTTCACATTATGCAATCAAGAGTCCCTACCTTGATGCATGTTAGAGATGATGGTCTTACAAATGGTGAGTTGTGGGATGGATAGCGGTGAAGTGCTATACCATTTTGTCTAGGCTTGCTATTGGAGGACTTGGGTTGCAATGCTCAATTCTTTTCTGGGGAACCTTGCTATTACTCCTTGAGTAGCTTGGTGTTGGATTAGTTTTGAGTTTGGTCGGAAAGAGAGTGGCATGAGCTTGTCCATGTTGTGAACAAAAGTTGGTGGTGTTCAATGTTGTAAATCTCTATCGGTAGAGTGTGGCATTTATGTTGCATTTTGTCGAATCGAGTTAACACTTGATATTCACATAAACCTTTGAAGTAATGATATGGATGTTGCTCATGGTATTGCTCAATTGATAATCCAGTCATTGTGATTTCTATATCATATCCATGTGATAATGAGCAATGTGTTTACGAAGTTGCTTGGTTAAACGATGATCAACCCCAAAGTGGTTGATGGTGAAGCTAGTCTACTTGCACGAAATAGCATTGTAGTAGCTTTGACTGGATTCTCAATGGTGGTCCATTATGCTAAGCTTAAGTTGGTTCCTTGTTCCTTGAGGGTTTGCCCATAAGGTGTTGGAAAATGGTTGTAACATTCATTTGCTATAGCTTGTCAGTAGAACCGTTAGCACTTGGAGTAGATTGCCGGATGGAGAAGGTGTGTAGTTGAGGCATTGACATCACTAGCACTTGTGTTAGTGGAAATGGCATTGTTATTCGAGTGATGAGGAATTTTCCTTAGAGCTTGATTTTCCATGTCATTTTTCTTGTTAGTATTTAGGCTTCACATTGGATCCTGAAAGTGGTTGAAGAAGAGTGTTAGTGCAATGTAGATACTTGAAGATGTGGTCTTCGTGATCAAGCCTTGGATGTTTACTTTGCATTTTGAGGATGTCGGTGTTGGATGTTGAAAAATGGGCAAAAGATGTTCGATGCTTAAGCATGCTATTGGGTCTTGAGAATTTGTGTTGAGGTGAACTTATGTGAAGTTGTTAGTAGGAGGAAGTTGGTTGAGTCTTGAAAGTTTGTATTCCTAGAATGAGAGTCATTCTTTCTCTAGGATGGAAATTTTCTACAAATTTTCTTAGACTTATCCAATGGCTGATCTGTTGATCACTTTGCCCGAAAACCATTCCGTTTTCATAAGCCAATACAAACTAGTGAAATGGTTGGAGTTGACTTCAGTTGATTTAAACCTTAGTAGATAGTTTGTATGATGCAGCCTGAAAGGGATGCTGACTTTTGGAGCTAAAGCAATTGAGTTGGATAGAGTCTGGAGTTGATGTAGAAGAGTGGCCGTTGCACTTTTCTAAGAAATGTGACCCTTGTGCCTTTCTTCTGTAGTGTTATGCTTGGTGGCAAGTTGCACCCTGCATTTTGTTAGACTCTATGAGAGTAGTGAGCTCTCACTGATCTTGACTTGGTCTTGGTAGCCTTGCGCCTTGGCTGAGGATGGTGATGTCCAACTTAGTTGTTTGCGGTGAGATGTTGGTACCCATACTATAGCTTTGTCTAAGTGGAGGTTGTGTACCGACATGAGTCCATCTCATGGTCTTCACTTGAGTTTCGACTTAGTATTGATCATGTGTAGCTAGCCTCTTCAAGGCATGCTCAGAGCTATTGACTAGATGTGTTGGTGAGCTTAGCGCAGTTGAGTTGGATTCAAGTGGTCAATTAGTTTGTGCTTGTCCATGAACCTTTATCTTGTACCTGGGATATTACATTCATGTTGGCCAAGCATATAACTTAGTGGCGTGAGTTTAGTGTTTGGGTCTTGTGAAGGCAAGTTGAATAGTGATTGTTGGTTGCTTTGCAACTAGTGATTGCTTGTAGACTTCGTCAAAGACTTCTGATACTTGCTTCACTCGATGAAGATTTAGCAGTGGTGGGCTTGCTTTATCGGATGGTGTTGCAGAGGATCGTGTCGTTAGACTTACATGGGTTTTCCATGTTGGCGTGTCGACTCTACTTCTGTCGATATCACTTGGTTGCGTTTAGTTCGTGGTGTTGGATTTCATTGAGTCTTGGATGTGGTGATTCACTCCTTGATGAAGTGTTATCTGTAACTGAGTTTTGCTGAAGGATTGGTCTCGGATACTGAGTTAAGTATCTTCAACTTTGGTTAGCTTAGTTGCTAGAGAGTTTTGAGTGGTGATTCACTCTTGCTTTCTTCTAGCTTTGTTATGGTGTTAATGGCATTGAAGTGATGCCTTGTCATTAATATTATTGATGTTGAGATTCAAGTGATATGAAATGTTTCTCCTTAGGTTTGACATTGAGTTTCATTAGTCTTGACAAAGATAGTGTTGATGATTTGGCTATAGCTTTGTGTTATTGGCATTCGTGCATTTGCTAGTTAGCAACTGTATTGATGTTCAAATGCGCTGAGTGGCAAGTTGAGTTAGTGGTGTTCTAGACGAGATTGTTTAGTAGAGGATGAGTTTTAGCTTTTCCTTGAAAAGTGATTTAATCCTGGACAACACTAATTTTACGAGATGAAGAGTTAGTGATTGATATTAACATGTTTGAATCCTTATTGGATTTGAGTTGGGATATATCAATCATTGATGATTCTTCTTATGCTTGTTATGAAGTGAGTTATGTCTTGCTATAGATGGATTCATGGAGGATTGTTTAGTGATCATTTGTTGAGCATAGTTTCGTTATGCTTAGCTTTTGGATTGATGCAGACATGCTCTTCGTTAGCTTTGGCATTATGAAGTTTAGCTTATGGATGTGTTGAGGAGGATATTGTGGGTTACACCATGATTTCTTCTTTAGCATTGAAATTAGTTCATGCAAGACTTGTGATCATTGTTAGGCAAGACTTGGCTATGGGCTTCTTCGAGCTTTTGGTTCTTTGAGTTTTATGCTCATTGTTCCATTTGTTAGGAGTTGTTGGGGAAGGCATTTTAGCTCATTAGCTTCAATGTTGACGTTGGCTTTTGCATCTAACAATCATTAGTGATGATTGACTGTCAGCTAGGGTAGTTGATTCTCCTTATCAAAAGGTTTTGCTTGATTATTGTTGCTCAAGAATGATTTGTTATTCTTCTGGATGGTAGATTCTTTCTTCAACAATGATTATGCATCACTGCATTGATGGGATGATTGATGATCTTTTATGATAGTTAGTTGTTCTCTTTGATGGTTTTTGGCTTTTCGCAATACCACATGTTCTTTGTGGTTTGCTTTGGATTGGTCTCTTGGGTTTGAGACATCGATAGGATGTTGCTGACACTTGCTTGAGCAACTCTGATTCCTTGGTATTGTTGACCAGGATCTATTAAGATTGGCTAGTGTAATAGTTGGCGTGAATGAGTGTTTGTTGGTCTTACCACATTCATTCTGTTCTGTTGATTGTTGCTCGAGTCACTTCTGATAGATTGAATGTTATTACCTTTGGGTGATACATTCGCGAGCATCTTGCTTGCCAGTCGATGATACTTTGTGTTCTTTGAGTTATCTTTAGTAAATTGTTTGGCATACTATCTGTCATCTTTAGTAGTTAAGTTTCATCATTAAGTTTCCTTGATGATATACTTGCTATTGAATTGTGTTGGATGGTGATTCCTATGTTTACCACTTATAATGATCTTGGTGGTTCCTGTACTATACTACTAGTTTATCGGATGATACCTTACTTGGAATACTTTTGTGTTCTAATTTAAGATATATTCACTGATAATTAAGACTCTAAGATATCATTGTCTCTGACTTTGATATTGTCCATCTATTGATCTTTGAGTTTGGGCCAGTATAGGCAAACTAGCTTCAGCACTTCGTGTGCATGGTGAAATCTCTAGTCATGGGGTAGCTACTGTCGACTGGTCACATAACCCGCCTCTTTGTCGATGTTCCTTATTCTGTTGAAAGGGCACGACCGTGTAAACAACTCTAACTGCCTGTTTACAGTAGTCTATCTAAACCTTACCGACGGGTTTGGTTTCTTTGCTTATGAGGGTTGGGGCCTCTAGCTTCTCTCTCTATATCCCTGCGGGCAGGGGCGTATCACACTTTTGTAAGCTGGGTGACTCCCAGAGCAGCAAGGGTGGCTGACTTCGTTGGTCATTTCCTTGTCGGTGATGGCCGGAAGGTGTCTGAGCTGGTAGCGCATCCGCGTTAGACAAAGAGGTTGCCTCCTAACTCATTTAAGTTGGTGCATTTTTCACATAGTGTGAATACCGTGAACTTTTTTTGGAGTTGTTTCCTTGGTGGTATTCTAGACTCGAGTGTGCATCGACGAGGACGTCGATCTTCCCTAGGGGGGGAGAGTGTCGCGCATGTGACTTCGGGTATCGAAAGTTACCTGTCAACCAGTCCTTACGGACACTCTTACCTTACTGCCACGATGGCAGGAGGTCGGTATTGCTAGTTCCCTTTATTGGTCCCTCTTGTTCAAGTGTTAGTAAACTGGACTTTGCATCTGTACTTGGCCGGATGAGCATAAGGAAGGAATTCCTAAGTGTCTATTTAGCTGAGCATACTTGGCTCGGCTTGTTAGTTCTCTTTTACTCTGTCTTGCACTGGCTTGACAAGAACCCTCGCGTATTGAGACTAGTCCCTCAATATCGCTACATGATAGCTTACTGTGTCTGCCAAACACCCTCGCTATCATACCCTTAGCATTAGTCTCAATTCGGTCCCAAATGCTATTTATGGAAAGTATCCAAATTTACTCATTTGGCATATCTACGGAATGTAAAGATTGGCCTGAACACAATGGTGTTCGTCCCGTGTCCAAATTCGCAATCTAGCGCCATTCCATATTTAATAAGTTTTGAGCTTGTCCCAGAGACTAACTCCTGGTACTAAGGGTAGGCTTGGGGTGAAAGCCCAAAGCGTGTGTTCCTCAAGGGGGGGGGCTGTGGGGGGTTCCAAATGTATAGTAGGGATAGTGGGTAAGTCGGGCATGGCCGACCAACCTGAGGCATAGTCTAGCTCCCGCTTGCGTGCCTGTCCTTATTCTGCGTCCGGCTTGGGTCTAAGCCCAAGTTCCATTCCATGCTAGCTGGTGGAGTACCCATGTCCTCGCGTTAGGCCACCGGTATGCCGAAATAGTGCCAGACTCCGTTTGGCTCCATTTTGCGTGCTAGTCCTGGCATTAGGATGCTGGTTACTCTAGGACTGTTCCAAGTCGCTCCGGGCTCTTGTCCCTTCGCTCCTTGGGCTTTATGCTCGGGAGTTGCTCTATGGTTCGGTTCCATCACTCCTTGGCTCCATGCTTGGGAGTTTGGCACCGTTCCTTCGTTCAGTGGCCCAAGGCCCTGAACCTTGGGTTCCTATGGACACGTGGCATGTGACACGTGGCATTTGTCACGTGGCACAAAGAGGGTTTAGGTTCCACTCCGTGGTGTTATCCTATGGTAAATCACCATAGGATAAAGGGTCAAAACCACGTGCGCTACAATTCTATGACTTCTTTGAGGCACAACAATGGATCCAATAGGGGATAGGATCGAGGATTCTATATGATGCCTCCTCCTCTCAAGGCTCGTCAATCCCTCTGACAAGGCAGCCCAAGACTACTTCTAATGTTGTGCCAATCACCGAGGGAAACGTTCTGCTGAAGAAAGCAATAGCGAGGGATATGTTACTACTCGAGATGCAAGCAAGAATGAGTTCAAAGACCCAGAGGGTGATTTTGGTTCTACCATGAAACAGGTTGAGGGTTCCTTAAGCGAGGATGGGCATTATGTAGCACCCAAGCTAGATAGTTTTAACCCAGATCCTAAATTGGGAGCTGCTTTGGAAGCTATAGTGATTACCCTTGGTGAGGCAAACATAAGCCAAAAAGGTACCAAGGGCCGTAAGTGCCTATAATGGGCATTTGTGGAATATTTTGAATATTCTTACCTTTAACTTTGCCAATGAATTGGAAAGAGTCTCTTTCAAAGTGTGAAACATATTTCAAGACAATTATTTATTTTTATTGTGAAAGTGTTTAGATTACTTCCACAACATCAACCCAATCTATACAAGCTCTCTGGATTTTGGAGTGCCTGGTGGATCTTGTATTTGGTCCACTCCATTGACGGGTATGTTAAAGGGAAGAAAACTTTTCGTGTGCATGTGGAGAACCTAGGAAATCGAGTAGATGATGTACCCTATTTCTCAATTTGGATCCAAATAGGCTCTCTCGGTCGGAACTCTGGAGAATCAACCGCAAAGTGAAGGAATTTGGATAACTCTTTCGGGCTCATATCTATAAAATGTTTAAACATACAAGAGTTTTAGTTGTTTGTGAAAATAAATAGTTACCTTGAATGATGTCCACAATCCAGCTACGGAAGTTCTCTCCAAAGTCCTAATCAAAGATCAGGCAGTTGATGAACTCTATGGGAGGAATGATTGTCCTTACCCGAAAGACATATAACAAAGCATCTGTCCCAATGAGTGGAAGCCCACCTAACAATACTGGACTCTTGTAAAGCCTCTAACAAGCTTCCATGCACATTGAGTGTTGGAGGCCATCTCAGAGTAAGTCTCCCACTACATTTGGCTTGATGAATAGGTAATGCCAGACCACCGCAGCCACGCATGCCTCCATAGCCTGCTCATAACCTTCACCAAGTTCGGTGAGTCTAGACTCAAGCACTGCATTGTAGTTGGTAATTGCAGGGTTCTCTATGATGGAATCCATAGAGTTGCGCTGATTGCCCTCCTCCTTTAAGCTTGATGCACCTCGCAATTGGTTGAGTGCATTCCAGATATGCGACATGCATGCCTTGAGGTCCATCTCATATAGTCCTCTTCGGGCAAGTTGTCGGTCATTCTCGTCTGGAACCTCTCCAGCTGCAATTGCCAATGTTGCAATTGTACATCGGTGAGATACCTATGCATTACATTCGAACGCTTGGAATAGCAACCATCCCACAAAGATAGCCTATGCATATAAAAATGAGGAGCATATAAAACTTGTGCTTTAAACTTAACTTACCACATCCCACTTTTCTTGTCGCAACGTCCTAGAATGCACTGGCATCCTGGGATGCCAATACGTGGCTCCTTCCTTAAGCACAAACAGTCCATGTGTTTATAACACAAAATTACTCTAGTGAGCCAAGTGAAAATTAGACTTACCAATCTTAGAATTTGGCGAATACCCTCCATAATGGATTTTGCATGTGGCCCACCCGCATCTATTGTGGATTCCTCCCACACCAAAGCTCCTCCAATCTCAGACGCATAGACCACTTTGTAATTCGGTGTGTGGAGATTAGTATTAAAAGCGAATTAGAAACAACTAAATTCATTGTTTGGTGTAATCTGGAAGGACAAGTGAGGGAACTCCAATTCATAGGCAATCCCTTACTTACCAGAATGCAAGATGGCATAAAACGTGTATGAGCAAGTTTGTATGGCTGAAACATGGCCTTCTCGATACAAAAATGATAGAACTTATAATACAATGTTTCAGCAGTGTCAAATAGTTCTCTCAATTGTTGTGCAGCCGCCCAATTTCTACGTAGGTCCCTGCACAAAACAATAAGATGGTACTAAGTGCTAAAAAATAGATACACGTACTTCTTCTCAATGAACTATGCTATTGTGGACTCAACAATTAAAGGATGCACATTAATACTTACTTCAGCAAAGAGCTATTGGATTGTGTTATCACAAAACACATCCTCATATTGTGTTTCTAAAAGGCTAAGCTTAAGGAGAACACTCTCCCAATCCTGCCAATAAGACATGGTTTGGCTGAAAAGTATGCGTCGAAGAAATATGTCACCACTAGCCCAATGGAACTCAGGGTGTTTAGCAACAATGTCTAGCATTTCCTCGTCATTTATGCTCTCCATGCCAAAGCAACCAAGAAGCTTGTGTTTCAGCCATTACATCTGTGAGAGAACTTCAGCATCCCCATGTGCCCTCATCTCAAGGGCTGTGGTGGCATCTTGTAAGGCAAAAACCTCCTCATGCTGTAGCATGATGAAGTTGACACTATCCTGAGTGGTTAACTGAATAGCTTCATTAAATGCATTGGTGGCATCAATCCATCGTTGTTAATGCTCCAACAATCTACATGCAAACGTTAGTTCAATTTTGAATGGCACAATTTTCAATTATCTTACTCTACTATAAAAAAGCTGTCAAGCAACTCTATAAGAGTAAGTGGAGTGGAGCTACTTCCCTCTAGAAAGGGGGGTGGAGGCACACCATGGTCTTCAAGGCCTTTACCATCACTGTCATAAACTATTATTGGCCTATCTGCACTTAGAAATTAGAAAATGAAGAAAATATTCATTTATGTTAATGCTTCTTACCGGCCACATGGCCTAGAGCCACTATCTTTGGTGACAAGGATGTCTTCGGAGATCCTTGGTGCGATTCATCCCCACCATCACCTTGTTCTTCAACTTCGGTGATGTCCATGTTGTCTTGTGTGGGGAGAGTTTCTTCCAGTAATGGAAAAATGTCCTCTTCATCCACAGAGCCTTCTTCTTCATTATTCTTGTCTTAGTTTGGTTCCAGTGTGGCTAGCCTTGGGAGAAATGGCTTTATCACCAAGGGATCATTATTTGCAGTCAAGGTATTTGTAGCAACTATAATTGCAAAGACCACAACATATATTTATGAAGAGGGAACTTTAAAAAAAAAATGACTTACATTCACGAACATCCTTCTCCTTGAGTGCTCGGGCCTACTTTTGATAACTTAGCCAATATTTGTCAATAAGATACTTCATAACATTGTATAGGTATATTACTGTTGCCCGGTTGCCAATGGCCTTGTTTGCTATAGCTCCCCATGATGTTTGAGGAGGCTAGTAGCAAGGCCGAATAGAGCTGAGGCCAAATTTTGCAAACTCGGCATGGGCCTCACCACCATTGGACTGTCTTGCATGCCGGACAAATGCTATTGGGTTGGTCGTGGATGAAGGTTGGATTCCTGAGGCTTGGAGTGATAGTAGAATCACATGTTGGGCCATGCCGTGCTGGAAAGGAATACTGGAGTATAAACCACCCCAACAGCATGAGACACTCTAGGAGGTCCACTACCAGCTTGTTAAGTTTTATCATCTTCACAGATGGCTCTCTTTTTTGCCCATACAAGTGTGCATGCCAAGTCTTTGGGATTGCAATCTACTTGGTGACAAGAACTATGGTGAATGGCCGGGGGACCAAAGGTGTCATAAACGACATCCCACTAATGACTTTGGATCGATTGCCATGACGTCTATAATGACAAGATAAGGACTGCCAATTGTTATTAGCATAGGTGTGCACTGCAGCCACAAGTGGTGAAAGAGTCTAGCACAGTGAAATGAAAATGAATTAAACAAATCCAAAAAAAAAAAATGAAGAGTGCATGAGGTCATGTTATACTTGTGGCTCACATGGCAACCCACCTTGAGGGTTAGCTTGAACATATCTGGATGTCGAAGCTCCACTAGATGATGATGTCGATCATTGGGAGTAGTTGTGGAATGCTAATGGGGAACTATAAGCTCGCTAGTGTGGCAGCATTGTCAACTCACCCTACACAGAAAAACACATGGAAAAAAGATAGGTATAAATGAAAAACTTACCAAGCTAGACCACTTGTTGCTTCGGGAGGTAGATGGCCAGGTACTGGCACTTGTACCAGTAGATGGAGTTGCGAGAGTTGTAGCGACTAGTGGAGTTGCAGGGCTGGTAGCAGTGGCACTATATGGGGTTTCGTGAGCACGTCCTGTAGTTGGTGTTGGTGGCAGCATTCTAAATTGGACAACACTGTGGGTATGAGGCATCTAGACTTGTTTATTTCGAACGTTTGGGCTGCTACTTTCCAAGGAAGGTGAGGAGAATGAAACATGTTGGAGGTTCTGCATATGTTGCAGTGTATGCAATGTTAGGCAACGCTTTGCTTGCTCAAATGTTGTCAGGAACTGTGAATGGGATGTTGTTGGAGTTGATATCCCTACTGCAGAGCTTGGAAAATCAAGTGGCTGGTGTGTGTCTCGCGGGACTGTTGGTAATACCGATTGCGAAACATCGAGTGCTTGGTTGCATGCTCACAAGGTGTTTCTTGCATAGTGTCTATTGTTGTTGAGGCGTGTAATGTTCTTGCTTCAAGCCTATAAACTACAAGGGATTGGTTATGCAAACCTAATCAAGGAGAAGTTACCCACCAACACAGTTGTGGCGCTCTTACTTGGGTAGTGGTCTTGCAATTAGGGGAGTGTGCACTAGAAGCCTTGCCTCTGGTTAAATGATGCGAAGAATGAACGAACCATCGATAAAATCATGTTATAAAATGAAATCGCTCTATATCCAAGGCACAATTAATATTAATCCCGGACGTGGGAACCCTAAAATTGAAGAAATCAAGAATTGAATTTAAATTTGAAATGTACACTAAAGAACACTTAATTTTCTCTGAGTATGGCCAAGTATAATTTTTCCAAAGCTCATTGCTTCACTAGTGTTATTGTAGGCAAGACACTTTCGATGTAAAGTGGTAGATTTACACCCACAATATTAACCATTGCACACTCCATTGTTAAATCCAAATGAAGTAGATATTGCTTATCCAAGTTGAGTCCCTCCCGATGCATAAAAAATGCCTGGTTTCAAATAGTGCCAAGAGCCTGTAAGGTAGCCAAGCACAACAAAATAGATTTAAAGGAATTGTTGTATTCTTGCTCTAAAGATTACCTTTGACAAAGTTGCACCTTCGACATTAGAGAGAAATGGTCTAGAAAGGTCTTCAATATCTTTTCCACCAACAGCCGTCATAATCTTACAAAAACACAATTTATAAAGAATTCTGTAACATTACCAAAATTCTTACCCAAGCTCTCGTTCCATTGGTTGAAATAAGGTTGTAGGAACATAATATGGTCTGAAGTAATCACCACATTGATATGGACGGACCTCGTGGAGGTTCTAGGTTGCAACCCAATGTGAAATATCCTAAATTACCTTTCACATCTACTACCAAGAAACATGCAGAATAACAGAGCACTAAAATAGGGTGCTAAGGCAAAGAAGTGTCTCCTTATGGCATCTATATACAGCATATTGTTCATATTATGGGGACATCATCAACCCATTGGGCCAATGGGGTATCCATGAGGCATTCAAATGATATTTAATGCTGAACCAATAGAAAACTGCCACATGGACACTGTATTGTGAGTGAAATCTACCACAGTAACACTCACCCTTTTACGAATTGCACGCCATATTAGTAAGCTAGCTAGCTCATGTTCTCTCTCTTCATTCCTCATCTCTTCCCACAGCAGAGTGTGAGCACGTTTTCTCACACAATTCCCATATTCATACAGCATTAAATGAAACCACATGTCACAGCCAGGTAACCTAGAGCCCCAGGGGTAACCTAGAGCCCCAGGGGGTCACTCATCAATGATTGCACTCCCTCTGAGTTACAGGTTTTTTAAAATGACCCTTGTACACATCAAAGAATAATACACTGCATTCCTGTATACAAGCTTGAAAACTAACAAATAATCAACCCTTTTTTGTATGATATTAGTTATATGATGAACTCAAAAGATCTATTGTTATATACTTCAAAAAAATTTAACATTCACAAGTGATTTGCAACACCCATTGTTTTGTTGCCCAGCAATCTATACATACAGCCTCATTCTTCTCAAGTCATTCACCCAAATGCAAAGCTTTAGCTTTAACTTTTGACCTAATTTTACAGATAGCTTGTGGTAGGCCAAGTGGTTTTGGAGAGGAAAGGAGCAACGCACCTTGGGAAGATAACACTGCCTGATGGGGTGCCGATGAGCCATTTTGCAAAATACAAATGTAAGAAAGAACTGAAGCGCTCCAACTTATATACACTAACAAATCGTTAGTATTCAAGGTAATCATAATTATTAACTAGTAATTTAAGATTGGAACTCTAACAGTAACTTCCAAGCATATGTATATATCTCAAACGATACGTGAAATACACATTACGATTGTTGACTCAACAATGCTCCATCCAGCCCGTCATGACCTCTAAAGTCTTGTCAAAGGACCACCTTCACGACTGGCATTGTCCAGGAGTTCTTGCTGAACCAAGTTTGCCGCTGTTTTTCTAGCCGTTGTTTGGAACCAATGTTAATCAACAATGAGAATACTAACAAGTCGTTAGTATTCAAGGTTCAGAATTATTAGTAGCGACCATGCAATGACACGGTATGACTGTTGACTCAATAGTCCTCCATCCAGCCAGTCATGAGGATCCAAAAGGCCTCACAGAAAAGTCTTGTCAAAGGACGACCTTGACGACTGGCGTTATCCAGAGTCCTTGCTGTTCCAAGTCACAGGCTTTTGTTTTCATTCTTTTTCCGTCCATATTGCTGCCTAATTTTGCCACTTTTTCTAGCAGCCGTTTGGCTTATGCTCCCACGTCTTCACAGCTCCGGATCTCCTCAAGAGATGACAGAGTGACATCAAGAGTCATTACATTGGTTTCTTTGTCATGCTCACCGTAGTGGACCTTATTCTAGAACATTGCACTTTTCTAAGTTACATACTTGTAGTCATAAAGTCCCAAACAGATGATTAGTTTTCTGTATCTGCAAGTTTGGATTAATTTACTTAAGTTCTTGGGCCGAATAACTAGATGCATTTAATAACTATTTAGAGTTTGTTGCTTATTCAGTACTAACCATAATTTATTTGTTGTAAGTAGTAACTTCCATAGAACTAAGGCTAGAAGTAAAAGTTGTTGCCTATTTATGTTATAACACCACACCAAAATAGATGGTATGTGATCACCCGAGAATGAAAAATGGATGATCATAATGCATTTAATAATCTATATTTAGCATTTAAAACTCCCTAAGATTTACTACTGATCAAGATCGTAAACTTTCAACTTAGAACTTGTATCAATTAACTCTACTTAGAGTCTTAGATTCTCCAGTGATTAATGTTTTTCCTTATTCACATGTTAAAGCTTTTAACAATTGAAAGAAAATCAATTCATATAAATTATAATAAGAGTACTTTGTTAATATTAAAATTTAAAAGGGTAATGTTTAATGACAGAACTAAGCTATACCTGGATCATTCTCTAGATCTTTCAAATGGATTCATTCCATGTTATGTTTTACAGATCGCTGAAATTCTGCTCACAGTTCCCTTTTCTTATGCACAAGCAGGTCTGCCCTCCGCAATAGCATTTCAGGTGCTCCACGCACTGATGGGAGTTTACATAATTAACATCCTCTAGTACCTGACATATCAGAAGAAGCAAAGCCTTCCGCTCCCACTGTACAACCAAAAGCGCAATACTCAGGTAAATTATACTTTTAGCTCAGACTCTACTCAGGTTGGTGATTCGTTTTCTTCTTTTATAGCTGCATGAGGTGTTGGGCTTTTAGGCAAATGGTGTGCAACTCTTGTATTGATGGTGCCGTATCTGTTCGTTGTGTGTGTTATTCAGCTTGCTGGCTGTAGCAAGTGATTTAGTTCTTTGTAGACTTCGCCTTATTCTGCTTATAACTTGCAGTATGATATGGCAGCATTGTCTTTGAAATGATCAACTTACAAAAAGAACATGGACTGTGATATTTGGCGCCCTCTTCTCCCTGTCCATTATTCTGCCATCCGCTCAAAACTACAGAGCTTGGTCTTTTCTGGGAGTCATTGCGACTGTTTATACTTCATGTTATCTGGGACTTGCAGCACTATTCCATGGAAAGGCAAGTGTCTCTATATAATTCTCTTTCAGTAGTATCATCATCTTTGTCGTGAAGGTCTCAGATGTTCAAATGTCTCTTGCTCCCTGTGGCTATACAGGATATTTTAGTGCTCTCAGCAATTTTCTGGAAGTTGGAACAAAGATAAGACCTGTGTAAGCATTTTTTAAGCGGGTCATCGTCATTTCTATTTTATTTATAGACTTTTAAACTTTGATTTTCCAGAGAGGACGCAATGTGGAAACCGGAAGACTTCAAAACTCCCTGGTTTTACGGCATGATTTATGTTTTAATGGTGACTATGCCAGCAAGCATGACTATCTATGGGGTCTTTGGCGACCAGACGTTGTCACATCCGTCTGCTTTGAAGTTGTTTCCAAAGTCAAAGTTTCGGGACAAGCTCAAGTCTTCGGATGGCTTGCTCCCTTCTGGCCACAAACGTTATTGTAAAAAAAGAGCGTGTATATTTTTGTTTTTCCTTCTTGAAGGTTCTATCAGAATTCCTTCTTCCTTGTGTGGAATCGTCGGGCTCAAAACCACCACTGGTCGCACGACATGCCGCGGGATTGCAATTTTGTTGCTTCTGCACCAGGCAATTAGCTTTTACAGTTTTCCATCTTGGTATGGACCTCATCACCTGTCATTCGCTGTTCGTTCTGTTCAAACAGAACGAACAGCGAATGACAGGTGATGAGGTCCATACCAAGCATTCTGAGCTCCCCACTCTACCTGTTCTGCGAGAAGTTTTTCAAAGTCCAAGACTCACCAAGCTTCACAAGGAGAACTTTGTTGAGAGTACCTGACATGTTTCTAGCAATCTGGTTAGCCGCTCTTGCATTCCCTTTCCTTCAAGTCTCAGCTCCTCATGCCATATTCGGAGCCTGCATCATTCCTTGGATTGCTTACATCGTGATATTCTGGGAGAAAGCTTTGAGTGGTGTAAGTTAAGCTCAACTCAACCTCTTACTCCTTCCTACACCACAATTTCTCATTTTTACTCCAGGTGCTCCAACCTGCCTTTCCGAAGTTGAGCTGGGAAAAAACCTTCAGCATAAACCTGAAGCATTATAATCTGGATGGCAGCGATGAGCGGACTCGCATTATGGGCCAGCATAACAGTCCACACAAGACAAGGTGAACAAGTCGGCATATTCACAAAATGTTACATTTGCAAGTAAGCAATCGAAAAGCCACAATGCATATGGTTATGTTTACGCGAAAACTCGATCTTTCAAAACTTTTGACCTAATTTTAAAACATTCATAATTTTTTTTGACAATAGTCAGATAGAGCTGAGGTTTGTTACAAAACTGGCGTCCATTTGCTTTAATGAGGGCCATTGTTCCTGCTGTAATCCCAGTCCAAACCACAGAGTAGAAGAACTGGAATATGTCGTGACCGACTGTCATGCAAACTTGGGCGCGAGAGAGAGAGAGAGAGAGAGAGGGGTTTCTTCGCGGAGATGGCGGCTTCTTCGCTGCGCGAGAGAGGCAACAGGCATTTCTGGAGCGACTCGGAGAATCTCTCGCCCCTGGTGAGGTATGATCGATTGAGCAAGGCAGTGGCGGACTACTCCTCTGCTCTCTCTCACCTCGATCGATCTTCCCATGGCTCTGGCGATGGCGATGAGCACCGCGCCGAGAGATCCAGGTGCCACAAGAACCTGGCGTCGGCGCACAGGCGGCTAGCGATGGTGGCGCTCCTCCGCCACGATTGCTGCGGCGAGGACGTCGCTAGTTTCCATCTATCCAGCTCCGTGAGGGATTCCCTCGACGCCATCTCCTACGGATCGGGGATCCAGTCCAAAGATTGGATCGCGTGGATCAAGGCGGCGCTGCTGGATTTTGCCGCCATCGCGGCCAGCGATCCAGTTCTCGGCTCGGAATCCAGCCTCGCCAAGGCTTGCAAGATCTTCCAGCGCCACCCCCAAGGCTCAATCCACGCCAGCGCTGTTCTTCACAGGGCGTACTGCGAGGCTCTCCTCCGCAAGGCCGAGGAGATGATCCAGGACGTGGACAGGGGCGAGGCTGTAAGATCCTTCCTCGCTGCGCTGGGCATCCTCAGCGATTGCGCGGCGCCGCTGGAGGTCGCCGCCACGCAATGCGAGGGCCGCGCCTTCCGCGACTTCCGGCACGAGCTCCGGGAGCTCCAGCGGCGCGTGGAGCTCAAGCGCCGGCTGTGCGAATCCATCCAGGCGAGGAAGAAGGGCGAGGATTTCCGCGAGCTGGCCGGGAGATCGCGGGATCCGGAGCAGCGGCAGGAGATCCTGGTCAGCGCGCTGGATCAGTTCCGCGAATCGGAGCGCCTGGCGAGGGATTGCGACGAGGAGGCGCGGGTTCTCGCGCTGGGAGGCGTGGGGCAGCTCCTCGTCACTCTGGGGCTGGAAGAACAGGGCGAGAGCGCCTACACGAGCGCCATCGCCATTGGCGATTCACTGCTCCAGCACAAGAGGAGGAAGAATTTCTCCGAGCTCGTGGAGAGGATGAAGAGCGCGTACCAGGCCCTGGCAATGAGGAAGAGGGATCACGAGGAGCTCAAGACCAAAGTTTTCATGCGCCTCGAGGCCAATTTCGCCAAGAACAAGCACAACCTGTCCAAGTTCCTCGAGTTTCTCCTCGCGGAGCATCCGCCGCCGGGGCTGGATCCCGCGGATCGCGATCGGATCGTCGACGAGAGCGTCCAGTCGCCACGATCGGCGCTCAAGAAGGCGCTGCGGCTCTACCACCCGGATCACAACCAGAGCGGCAAGAACACGCAGTGGAAGATCATCTCGCAAGAGATCACCAAGTTCTTAGTCCTTCTACACGGAATGAAGATCAACTTAGAAAATTACTCTACTTAGATTCCCCAATGATTGATCATAGCTTCTTACATGTTTGGGGAGTTTTAAATGCAATTGAGTTTCACTTTTAGCCTTACTTTTATGGATACTACTTACAACAAATAAATTCTGGTTAAAACCAAAGAAGTAACATAGTTACTAGCACTTAAATTAACACAAACTTGAGCACAACTCAAAAGCCAGATAAGTAATCATCGTTTTGAGACTTTATGACTACAAGTACATAACTTAGAAATAATGTTCTAGAGTGAGCATGACGTGAATCTACCAGGAAACCAATATAATGACTCTCAAACCCCATGGATTGATCTCAGTCTGTCATCGTGCAACGATGATTGAAGAAATCTCATGGCCCGGACTGCCGAGCTGGCTTGTCCATAAACCGAACGGCAGTCAAGGTCATCCTTTGAGAAGATTTTGTTACGAGTCCTTTGAGGTTTACCCTAAACCCTAAACCCTAAACCGGTCATGACGGGCTGGATGGAGCGTTGTTGAGTCAACAGTCGTAACGTGTTTTTCACGTATTGTTTGAGATACATATGCTTGGAAGATAACTAGTCATCTGTTGCTGTTAGGTTGGCAAAGACTTCCAGTCTCTTGTCGAAATTGCATATGCTTGGAATGGTTGTTATTAATAAGTCTGATTATCTTGGATACTAACGACTTGTTAGTATTTTCATTGCTGATTAACATTGGATATAAGTTGGAGGCAGAGGTCCTTAGAAATTATCATTCTTCACTTCTGTTCTCTCTTACATTTGTGTTTTGCAAAATGGCTCATCGGCAGCCCATCAGGGAGTTTTATCTTCCGAAGGTGCGTTGTTCCTTTCCTCTCAAAAACCACCCGGCCTACGACAAAATCGCGGAATCAGTGAAGGCTTGGGCTCTTCAATGTGCTCGTCCAGAGTCGAAGCTCCAGAAGCAGATGCTGGTAAATGAGAAGTACGCTCTCCTGGCATGTGTGATGAATCCATATGGACTCAAGGAACGCGTCTCAGACATTGGTAAGTTCGTGGCGTGGTACTCAATTGTTGACAACTGCCTCGACGACGCGTCAAACACACAGTTCAGCATGGAATCCAGAAGGATCCAACAGGCTCATGACTTCTTCACGAAGCTGATGAAAATCATGACCAGCAGCAACAGCAGCTCTAGTTTGGCCTCTGAGGAGAACGATTTGCTGCTTAACTCCCACGCAACCAGGTTCAGTTTCTTCTTCGCAGAATTGTGGAAGAGTTTCCATAGGGGAATGACGGTGAAGCAGCAGGAACGATTTGCGGACACAGTAAAGCAGATGTGTGCGGCCAACATGAAGCAACTTCAACGTAGAGGTAAGAACAAAGAAAGACCGGTACAAAGTTTGGAAGAATACATTCAGCAAAGGAGGGCCTCGGCTGCCGCTTCGTCTCTGGTGGTGCTGCTCGAGTACGCCCTCAACATGGAGCTTCCAGACAGCCTGCTCAATAATCCCAAGTTCCAGCGCCTGCAGATGTGTGCGATGGACTTCGGGGGTTGGACGAACGACATTGGATCGTTCCGGATGGAATACATGCAAGGGAGCTACGAGCACAGCCTGCCATGGGTGATCTGCGTGAACAGAGGGTGTTCTTTCCAGGAAGCAATGTTCGAAGCATGCGACATGATTTCAGCCATGAATGACGAGTTCATGGAGCTCTACAGCGAGATAAGTGAGTGGCCCGAGGTCAAGGAGCTCCAGCTCACCCCTTACTTGGACACTCTGGGGGCTCATATGGTTGGGAACATGCACTGGACGTGGAGTACGGAACGCTACCATGGTAGAAACTGGTCACCACCCAAACAGTACCACGGTGTGGTCCGGATGCTGCCAGATGCCACTATACTAGACCCAACTCCAGCTGCAGCACTGGGAATCCTTGGAGCTTCAAGGGGAAAATCCTCCAAAGTACTTGGCAAGGCTCGTGTGTCGTGGTCCCCTAGGAAACTCCTGATCAGCAAGACATCCATCAATCATCTCACCACCAGAATACAGATTTCAATCTAAAAAAATATCAACAAAAACATATATAACATTTGAATTACATATTAATTTATATAAAAATGTTTAAGTACACAATGTATGTTGCATTTATCTTGAAAGAAATCGGAAAAATAGATGAAAGAGTATTACAACGTAAAGAGAAAAAATTGCATTGCACAAACTTAATTATGACATGTCACAAAGTCATGACCAAAGACCCAACCCAAGACATAATCATAGGATGACCCCTCTTTTACAATCGTCAACAAAAACTTTGCTTAAAACCCTAAATCTTCGCATTTGATGTCAGAGGTTGCCCGATCGCGGAGGCTCCCTGTGCGGCGGCACAAGCAGACGATCGTTGATAAAGTGAGCTCGAACAGGGTGACACTGATTCTGGCTGAGACTGAATCAGCATTTTTCTTCATCGCAGCCCCTTGTTGCTCAACTGCTTGGATTTCTGCAGCGAAAAGCTCCTCAAATGTTGCTCGAGGATGGGTTCTCTCCGATTCTCTGTACGCAGCCGCGACGCCTTGCCGTGGTGTCTGTTGCCAAGATGGTGGCGGAGGAGCGAGGATGTGATCTAGGGGATGAAGTTGGATTTCATATTGGACAGTTGAACAAATCAAGTGCTAGGTACTGTCTGGTTCTTCATTTGATTGGCGAATGAAGGAAATGCATGTTGCAGGTCCAAAATCGTCTTCCAGACGGCTGGTGTTTTCCCAGAACAGCTTAAAGCTAGAGGGATTGCCGTAGCCTCTCGGTACAACGTCCTTATACTGGATGAAGTGCATGAGCAATCCGTTGAGTCGGACATGGTACTCTGCTGCGTGAAGCTCCTGATGTTCAGGAACAAGAACATACGGTAGGCTACTGTCAAATAGCTCTTGGAACTGCAGTTTCAAATTTCCGTTTTACAGGTTGGTGCTTCTGTCTGCCAACAGCAGATTTGAAGCGCTACAAGTCATATTTCTCCGACTTGGGCGAGAAAGTCGAGAAGGTAGCTGTGTCAAATTTATCGAGTATCGTGCAACAGCAATTGTTTAGCTGCACTGTCAAGTACCTGGATCATGTATGTATGTTGTAACGTCTATTCAAACCTGCTGCTTAATGTGGTTTTCAGGTTGTCAATGTCCTCGGTAGCAGAGGCCTAATGAACTCATTGTTGCTAAACAGTGGCGTTTAAGTTTTTACGACATCTGATTTTAACCAGCAAGGTAGCAAAGGAATTCTAAGTCTTGCCTACTCGGAATGCTATGCAAAGTCTGGTAACTGATAAGCTCCGGTACTAATGTATTCATCTTCATTTTTGCAAACTTAATCTTTTTTCTGCAGGTATGTGCAATATGATTTTCACCGTATATGTGGTCACATACACTTCGAGCGACTGTCAATTCTTTACGACGCATCAAAAGAAGATTTCTCACAACAACAGTATGTGTAAGAGAAGGCAAATCTGATGCTCATATCCTTATTCTTCTTACAGGTTCTTTTTGACTAATCCAGTTGGAGAGGTTATACAAGTGCAGCAAGGCATTATTAGAACAAATTGTGTCGGCTGGTTAGATCGAACAAATGTTACTCAGGTGTGTATTGACATCAAAGTATTTTTGAAACTATAGCTGGAACCAGTCAGGAACCAGTACGCGTTTTCTTCCCAGTGGCTGTTTGGAAGAAAAACATTGGAAAGTCAACTTCAGCAGTTAGGTGTCTTTAAATCGTCGGAAACAATCCGGAGCAATTCAGCTTTTGATAAGCAGTTTAAAAACTATAAGTCCACCATCTGGCTTCCAGTTGGATGAAAAGAACTGATCAAAAGTTTGTTGATCAGTATGGGCAGACCACGGGGATGAAATAAGCATGCAATATGCATTAAAAGGAGATTTTGTAGGGTGTGGCTCTAAGTTACCTGGTTGTGAGCTGTGATTTTATCTATTGCTGTATAGATATGGGAAGCGTACTGTATTTGGCCTCATTCGTGATGGCTTCAACGCCCTTACTCGCTACTTCTTCAACAATTTTACAGACGGCATCAGACAGGTACATGCATTTCCAACCCTCGAGTCACAACAATTTTTCGGAAAATGATAAAAATATAAAATGCACAGGACGCTATGAATCTTGTGGCGGGCCGCTACACTGTTGCTGAAAACAAGCCATTACCATTCAAGCTGAATGGATTGGAAGCGTTGGCTGTAAGTAGACGTCGTTGTTCAATGCTGATGCTCTAACAGATTTCTGAATGTCACGCTTTCAGTATCTTCCGTTTGCCTCTGCTGTGATGCTCACCGGTATAACCATGACCACCGTATCGTTGCGTCAAGGTAAGCAAACCAAAACTCGACCACAATACCAAAATGCTCTAACTTGGTTTGCATGACAGTCGGTCACGACATATTCCAGTTCTTCTACTCTGTGGTATGGGCTGGGATTACAGCCGGAACAATCCCTCATCAAAGCAAATGGGCGCCAGTTTTGTAACAGTCTGTGGGTTGCTCTGACTACCTCTCACCACTGTCAAAAACTTTCATGAATGTTTTGAAATTAGGTCAAAAGTTGTGCCGAGATGCAAACTTGTAGTTGTCCAGGCTTTTTACTTGCACATGTAGCATTTTGTGAATATGCCGACTTGTTCACCTTGTCTTATGTAGGCTGCTATGCTGACCCATAATGCGAGTCCGCTCATCGCTGCCATCCAGATTATGATGCTCAGGTTGATGCTGAAGGTTGTTTCCCAGCTCAATTTCGGAAAGGCAGGTTGGGGCACCTGGAGTAAGAATGAGAAATTGTGATGCAGGAATCAGTAAGAGGTTGAGTTGAGCATAACTTACACCACTCAAAGCTTTCTCCCAGAATATCACGATATAGGCAATGCAAGGAATGATGTATATGCTCCAGGCTCCGAATATGCCAGTAGGCGCTGAGACTTGAAGGAAAGGGAATGCAAGAGCGGCTAACCAGATCGCTAGAAACACAGGTACTCTCAACAAAGATCTCCTTGTGAAGCTTGGTGAGTCTTGGACTTTGAAGAACTTCTCGCAGAACATGTAGAGCGGCCAGCTCAGAATGCCAAACACGACGAACTGCAAATGACAGGTGATGAGGTCCATACCAAGCTGGAAACTATAAAAGCTTGCCTGGTGCAGAAGCAACATAACTATTGCAATGTCCCGAAACTTTGACTTTGGAAACAACTTCAAAGCAGACGGATGTGACAACGTCTGGTCGCCAAAGACTACATTAACAGTCATGCTTGCTGGCATACTCACCATACAAACATAAATGATGCCGTAAAACCAGGGAGTTTTGAAGTCTTCCGGTTTCCACATTGCGTCCATGAGCTCTCTGGAAAACCAAAGTTAGATAAAACAAAATAAAAATGACGATGAACCGCTTCAATAAAATGCTTACACAGGTATCATCTCTGTTCCAACTGCCAGAAAATTGCTGAGAGCACTAAAATATCCTATATAGCCACGGGGAGCAAGAGACATTTGAACATCTGAGACCTGCACGACAAAGATTATGATACTACTGAAAGAGAATTATATAGAGACACTTGCCTTTCCATGGAATAGTGCTGCAACCCCCAGATAACATGAAGTATAAACAGTTGCAATGACTCCCAGAAAAGACCAGGCTCTGTAGTTTTGAGCGGATGGCATAATAATGGACAGGGAGAAGAGGGCGCCAAATATCACAGTCCATGTTCTTTTTGGAAGTTGATCATTCATTTCGAAGACAATACTGAAGTTATAATAAGGCAAAGTCTACAAAGAATTAAATCACTTACTTGCTACAGGCAGTAAGCTGAATAACACACACAGTGAATAGATACGGCACCATCGAGACAAGAGTTGCCACACTCCACCATTTGCCTAGAAGCCCACCCAACACCTCATGCAGCTGCAAAGGAAACTAATCACCAATCCGAGACTCCGAGTAGAGTCTGAGCTAGAAGTGTAGTATGTAACCTGAGTATTGCGCTTTTGGTTGTGTTGGAGCGGAGGGTTTTGCTTCTTCTGATACGTCAGGTAGAGGATGTTAATTATGTAAACTCCCCACCAGCCCATCAGCAAGTGGAGCACCTGAAATGCTATTGCGGAGGGCAGGCCTGCTTGTGCGTAAGAAAAGGGAATTGTGAGCAGAATTTGAGCGATCTGCCAGAAAACATGGAATGAATCCATTTGAAAGATCTAATTAAACTGGAGAAAGATAAACCTTGGTAGAGCCGATGTTGAGCCATGTGTCGAAGCTCGAGCCTCCATTCCAGAAGGCCGTAATGAGAAACTGCTGGCAGTCAAGTGCGTTGCCCCATCGTCTGAACAAATTCATTGCAGCGAGATACTTCTCTCTAGTCTATACGAATGGAAAGATCACTGCGAAGTCACAATGATTTTTTCAAGAAAAAAGGTTATGTTGACAGTTTTTGTGTACAAATATTAAAATAGCGTTTCCATTTCATAATTTGTCACATTCTTCATAGCTGGGGACCTCATTATGTGGTCCAATTCAAAAGGTCATTGTTGAGTCAATGTTGACACTTGAGGTATTTAATTTAACTTTTTAATTTAAACATATCACTCAAAGTTATATACTAATTAGCTATTGCATAACTTTTTATATAATTTTCGTGTTTGGTGTGTAAAGCTTAGGGAGTTTTAAATGCTAAATATAAATTAATTTATGCAGTATGGCCATCCATTTTTCATCCTCGGGTTTAGCGATCAATCACAGACCATCTATTTAATTTGGTGTGGTGTTTTAACATAAATAGGCAACAACTTTTACTTCTAGCCTTAGTTCTACGGAAGTTGATGCAAGGCTACTTACAACAAATAAATTCTATTTAGTACCTAATAAGCAACAAACTTTAAATAGTTATTAACTTTGTCATTTATGCATCTAGTTATTTGGCCCAAGAAATCCAGATACAGTGGCAAAAGCCAGAAAGATAATCATCTGTTTTGGGACTTTATCACTAACTTGTAAAATTGGTTGCAATGTTCTAGAATAAGGAGGTCCACTCCAGTGAGCATGACAAAGAAACCAATGTAATGGCTCTTGATGGATTGATGTCACTCTGTCATCTCTTGAGGAGGTCCAGAGCTGTGAAGACGTGGGAGCATAAGACAAACGACTGCTAGAAAAACAGGGGCAAAATCAGGCTGAAATATGGATGGATAAAAGAATGAAAACAAAGCCTGTGACTTGGAACAGCAAGGACTCCCAGTGTCAAGGTCGTTCTTTGACTCGAGGAGGTCATGACGAGCTAACGTTTTTTCCACGTATCGTTTGAGATACATATGCTTGGAAGATTACTAGTCATCTGTTACTGTTAGGTTGGTGAAGACTTCGAGGCTTTACTCAAATTTGCATATGCTTGGAATGGTTGTTATTAATAATTCTGATTACCTTGGATTATACTAACGACTTGTTGATTAACATTGGATATAAGTTGGAGGCAGAGGTCCTTAGAAATTATCATTCTTCACTTCTGTTCTCTCTTACATTTGTGTTCTGCAAAATGGCTGATCGGCAGCCCATCAGGGAGTTTTATCTTCCGAAAGTGTGCTGTTCCTTTCCTCTCAAAAACCACCCAGCCTACGACGAAATCACGAAATCAGTGAACGCTTGGGCTCTTCAATGCGCTCGTCCAGAGTCGAAGCTCCAGAAGCAGATGCTGGTAAATGAGAAGTACGCTCTCCTGGCGTGTGTGATGAATCCATATGGACTCAAGGAACGCGTTTCGGACATTGGTAAGTTCGTGGCATGGTACACAATTGTTGACAACTGCATCGACGACACATCAAACACACAGTTCAGCGTGGAATCCAAGACCGTCCAACAGGCTCATGACTTCTTCACGAAGCTGATAAAATTATGAGCAGTAGCAACAGCAGCTCTAGTTTGGCCTCTGAGGAGAACGATGTGGTGCTTAACTCCCATGCAACCAGGTTCAGTTTCTTCTTCGCAGACTTGTGGAAGAGTTTCCGTAGGGGAATGACGGTGAAGCAGCAGGAAAGATTTGCGGACACAGTAAAGCAGACGTGTGCAGCCAACATGAAGCAACTTCAACGTAAAGGTAAGAACAAAGAAAGACCGGTATCAAGCTTGGAAGAATACATCGAGCAAAGGAGGGCCTCGGTTGCCGCTTTGCCTCTGCTGGTGCTGCTCGAGTACACCCTCAACATGGAGCTTTCAGACAGCCTGCTCAATAATCCCAAGTTCCAGCGCCTGCAGATGTGTGCGATGGAGTCACTTCGGGGCCTGGACGAACGACATTGGATCGCTCCGGATGGAATACATGCAGGGGAGCTACGAGTGGGTGATCTGTGTGAATAGGGGGTGTTCTTTCCAGGAAGCAATGTTCGAAGCATGCGACATGATTTCAGCCATGAACGACGAGTTCATGGAGCTCTACAGCGAGATAAGTGAGTGGCCCGAGGTCAAGGAGCTCCAGCTCACCCCTTCTGGGGGCTCATATGGTGGAGAACATGCACTGGACGTGGAGCACGGAACGCTACCATGGTAGAAACTGGTCACCGCCCAAAAAGTACCACGGTATCCTCCGGATGCCACTATACTGGACCCAGCTCCAGCTGCAGCACTGGGAATCCTTGGAGCCTCAAGGGGAAAACCCAGAGTGATAGAAATCAGAGAATCACAGCGGAAGTACTCAGCGCTTCATTGCTCTCAGGTATTTGTACAGAAACGAACAGACACAACCCTAGACCTGGCCATATGAGTTGGCAAGAGTGATGCTCCAACACTCCCCCTCACTCGCAGCCAGCGAACAACAACAAGATCTTCTCTAATCTCTACTAGATCAGGAAATGCACTTGTTCTCCATCAAGAACTCCCCATGATCTTCTGGTCAATCGCCTTTGTCTCCAAGCCCATGCTAAGGCTTTCTGGATCACAGCCTCATGATCAGGCTTTTGCAGGTCAGCCTTATGTTCAGGCTTCTGCATCTCAGCCTCATGATCAGGCTTCTTTTCTGCCACACACCCTCAGTGACATAAACTGCGATTGCCAATCTCACGTCTCTGCCACTCCATTGGCATTCTCACCGCTCTTTGTGCATCTGAAAAACAGGGAAAAGATCAAGTCTACTCTGCCATCACCTCTAGGCCTTTGCAGGGTTTCTTCTACATCTTTAGCATTTGCTTTTCAGCATTGCTTCTTTCTCCTCAGCTTTCTGCAGCTTCAGTTTCTCTTGCCTCCAATCACCATCTGGAGGTTCATCTTCCTCATTGCTCGTGTACTTGGCAAGGCTCGTGTATCGTGGTTCCCTAGGAAACTCCTGATCAGCAAGACATCCATCACTCTCACCATGTGCAATACGGATTTCAATTTAAACAAATATCAACCAAAACATATAAGTAGACTATAGCTAAAAGAGAATATAAATCATACAACATATCAATTATTTAAAAATATTTAAGTACATAAAGGAGTTGTTAGAATACATTTTTTTATTGAATACAGTTAGGATACTTCCGGTGAGTGACCATTGTTGCATTTATCTTTTAAACTTGAGAAGGAAGTCAGAAAAAAAGGTGAAAGAGTATTACAGCGAACAATTTGCATTGCACAGACTTACATTATGACATTGTCACAAAAACTACTCTTATACTTGACAAAGGACAAAGTCATGACAAAGACCCAATAATCAGCTCTTTTACAATTGTCAAGGAAAAACTTAAAATCAGGTCAAATGGTTTCCTGATGTTCAGGAACAAGAACATACGGTAGGCTACTGTCAAATAGCTCTTGGGACTACAGTTTCAAATTTCCGTTTTATAGGTTGGTGCTTATGTCTGCAACAGCGGATTTGAAGCGCTACGAGTCATATTTTTCCGACTTGGGCGAGAAAGTCGAAAAGGTCGCTGTGTCAAATCTATCGAGTATGGTGCAACAGCAATTGTTTAGCTGCACTGTCAATTACCTGGATCATGTGTGTTTGTTGTAACGTCTATTCAAACCTGCTGCTTAATGTGGTTTCAGGTTGTCAACGTCCTCGGAAGCAGAGGCGAGCATCAAGGCCTAATGAACTCATTGTTGCTGAACAGTGGCGTTTAAGTTTTTAGTTTAACCAGGTAGTGAGGGAATTCTAAGTCTTGCCTACTCGGAATGCTATGCAAAGTCTGGTAAGTGATAAGCTCCGGTCATCTTCATTTTTGCAAACTTAATCTTTTTTTTGCAGGTATGCAATATAATTTTCACCGTATATGTGGTCACATACACTTCGAGCGACTGTCAATTCTTTAAGACGAAATAAAGAAGATTTCTCACAACAACAGTATGTACGATAAGGCAAATCTGATGGTCATATCCTTATTCTTCTTACAATTTCTTTTTGACTAATCCAGCTGGAGAGGTTATACAAGTGCAGCAAGGCAGTATTAGAACAATTGTGTTGACTACTGTTTAGATCGAACAAATGTCACTCAGGTGTGTAGTTGTCAAGGTATTTTTTAAAGTACAGCTGGAACCAGTACGCGTTTTTTTCCCAGAGTCTGTTTGGAAGAAAAGCATTGGAAAGTCAACTTCAGCAGTTGGGTGTCTTTAAATCGTCGGAAACAATCCGGAGCAATTCGGCTTTCGATAATAAGTTCAAAAACTGTAAGTCCACCATCTGGCTTCCAGTTGGATGAAAAGAACTGATCAAAAGTTTGTTGATCAGTGTGGGCAGACCACGGGGATGAAATAAGTATGCAGTATTCAGGCACACCTGCATTGAAAGGAGATTTCGTAAGGTGTGGCTCTAAGTTACCTGGTTGTGAGCTGTGATTTCATCTTATGCTGTATAGATATGGGAATCGTATTATATTTGGCCTTATTCGTGATGGCTTCAACGCCCTTACTCGCTACTTCAACAATTTTACAGACGGCATCAGACAGGTACATGCATTTCCAACCCTCAAGTCACAACAATTTTTCGAAAGATGATAAAAATATAAAATGCACAGATCTTGTGGCGGGCTGCTACACTGTTGCTGGAAACAAGCCATCACCATTCAAGCTGAATGGATTGGAGGCGTTGGCTGTAAATCTTTGTTCAATGCTGATTCAACAGATTCTTGACTGCCACGCTTGCAGCATCTTCCGTTTGCCTCTGCTGTGATGTTCACCGGTATAACCATGACCACCGTATCGTTGAGTCAAGGTAAGCGAACCAAACCGCGATCACAATGCCAAAATGCTCTAAGTTCGTTTGCATGAGAGTCGGTCACGACATATTCCAGTTCTTCTACTCTGTGGTGTGGGCTGGGATTACAGCCGGAACAATAGCCCTCATCAAAGCAAATGGACGCCAGTTGTGTAACAGACCTCGGCTCTGTGGGTTGCTTTGACTACTTCTTACGATTGTCAAAAAATTTCATTAAAGTTTTGAAATTACGTCAAAAGTTTTGAAAGATTTAAACATAACCACCCTAGACGTCTCTCTACAACCGGCCATTGAAGGTGCCCAGTTGGAGTAGTCGTGGTGGCTTATCGTACATTTGACTTACTTGCACATGTAACATTTTGTGAATAAGCCGACTTCCCCAGCTTGTCGGGAGTAGGCTACTATGCTGGCCCATAGTCCGAGTCCGCTCATCGCTGCCACCCAGATTATGATGCTCAGGTTAATGCTGAAGGTTGTTTTCCAACTCAACTTTGGTAAGGCAGGTTGGAGCGCCTGGAGTAAGAATGAGAATTTGTGCCGCAGGAAGTAGTCTTAACTTACACCAGAATATCACAATGTAGGCAGTGCAAGGAATGATGTATATGCTCCAGGCTCCGAAAATGGCAGTAGCCGCGATCTGAAGGAACGGGAATGCAAGAGCGGCTAACCAGATTGCTGGAAACATAGGTACTCTCAGCAAAGTTCTCCTTGTGAAGCTTGGTGAATCTTGGATTTTAAACAACTTCTCACAAAACAGGTAGAGTGGCGAGCTCAGAATCCCAAACAGGATGAACTGCAAACAACAGCTTGTGAGGTTCATATTGAGAAGGAAAACAATAAAAGCTTGCCTGGTGCAGAAGCAACAAAACTATTGCAATGTCCCGAAACTTTGACTTCGGAAACAACATCAAAGCAGACGGATGTGACAACGTCTCAGCGCCAAAAAGCTCATAGACAGTCATGCTTGCTGGCATACTCACCATACAAACATAAATCATACCATAAAACCAGGGAGTTTTGAAGTCTTCCGGTTTCCACATTGCGTCTATGAGTTCTCTGGAAAACCGAAGTTTAAGAGTTAATAAAATAAAAATGACGATGAACCGCTTCAAAAATACTTACACAGGTTATTATCTCTGTTCCAACTGCCAAAAAATTGCTGAGAGCACTAAAATATCCTGTATAGCCATGGGGAGCAAGAGCTTGAACATGTGAGACCTGCACGACAAAGATGATGATACTACTGAATGAGAATATAGAGACACTTGCCTTTCCATGGAATAGTGCTGCAACCCCCAGATAACATGAAGTATAAACAGTCGCAATGACTCCCAGAAAAGACCACGCTCTGTAGTTTTGAGCGGATGGCATATTAATGGACAGGGAGAAGAGTGCGCCAAATATCACAGTCCATGTTCTTTTCGGAAATTGATTATTTATTTCATATACAAAGCTGCCATATCATACTGCAAGTTATAAGCAGAATAAGGCAAAGACAAAAATAACTCAATAACACACACAACGAACAGAAACGGCACCATCAGGACATTGCCACACTTCACCATTTGCCTAGAAGCCCACCCAACACCTCATGCAGCTGCAAAGGAAGAAAACAAGTCAGCAATCTAGTAGTTCTAAGTAGAATCCACCTGAGTATTGCGCTTTCGGCTGTGTGCAAGTGGAAGGTTCTGCTTCTCTCGATATGTCAAGTAGAGAATGTTAATTATGTAGCCTCCCCACCAGCCCATCAGCAAGTGGAGCACCTGAAAGGCTATTGAGGAGGGCAGGCCTGCTTGTGCGTAAGAAAAGGGAATTGTGAGCAGAAATTGAGCAATCTGTAACAACATGAAAATAAATCGGATGATCTGAGTACTGGAGAATGACAAACCTTTGTGGAGCCAATGTTGAGCCAAGCGTCGAAGCTCGAGCCTCCATCCCATAAGGCTGTAATGAGATACTCCACCTCCAAGTCTGTCTCCCTGCCTCTTAAGTCTAGTCCATACTTGCATCCGAACATTCGAACGCAACCGGATTCGAACGGGTATCGAACGTTTAATACCTGTTTAGCTTTTTTATCGAACGTTTAATACCTGTTTAGCTTTTTTTTTCTTTTCACTAGGTGACGAGCAAAGAAACGCGCACGCTCGCGGCCCTGGATCTAGCCACATGTCGGCAGTACAAGAACCCTAATCCTAAGTAAAAGAAAGCATATTCTTTAAGGTTTTTTAAAAATATTCTTGGTGTTTAAACGCCGTATTATACGCGCGTTTTAAACGGCGTTTTTTATTAATCGTACCCGTTCGAATGCAAGTATGGTCTAGTCACACAAGGGGAGTCATTCCCAGACTAGACTTCCGCAGAATTGTGCATTCTTAGCAGTATAAGCTGCTTGCTGACACAGTGAATTTGTTCAGATAATAGGGAATGCACTTGACTGCTACACACTTTGAGTCTGTTTCATGTGTCAAAGTTAACAACTATTTTTTAAGAAAATATGTAGACATATAAGGACATGGTTTTACATAATCTAAAAGTGTATGTTTATTTTACAATTTGGTCATGTTTTTGGGAAATACTTGCAAAAGATTTTGTTTGAAACTTGAGATAGATATATTTTATTTTATTTTAAATTTAAATTTTGTGAAGTGTGTTAAAGGTTTAAATCAGAGTACATTTATAATATTGAATGTTTTAAAGGGCATTATTTAATGAAAAAATAAAATTTAGGTCTGATTACTTGATGAAGTTCAACTTAGATGTATCAAATTACTCTACTTAGATTTCCCAATGATTGATCATATGTTAATTTTCACCTTGTTTATAAATAATGTTTTTAGTTTGGGTTTACTGTTAGCCTTAATTCTAGTTTGACCCGGATGTACTTACAACAAATAAATCTTGGTTAGAACCAAATAGTTATTAACTTTTTGATTTATGTATCTAGCACTAGAACTTCAATTAGCCCAAACTTATATAAGCCAGATAACTAGTCATTGTTTTAAGACTATAACTACAAATACATAACTTATGGAATTGTTTGCAATGTTCTAGAATGGGGTCGTACTTCTTTAGGGCCAATCATTCTGGGCCATAATGAATATTCCATGGCTGTTGAATATTCTGTTTGTTTTTATTTTTTAAAATTGTTTTTGTATTAATATAAAAATAAAAAATAAAAAATAATTTATTGTTTTTATTGGTATTTAAATACGATTTAAAAAAAAAACCATTTCTGTTGAAATTTTTTATTATGTGCTTAAACAATTTTCACTATAGTTATATTATCTTTGATGTATTTCACTAATGAAGTCTATTTAACTATGTTTTTCTTTTTTCATTATGAATATAGAAATGTATATTGTATTCAATCCATATTAATGTATTTTCATGTAGACTTACACTGTGTTCAATGCTATTTTGTTGATGCAATTTTGTTATCAATTAGGAAATGCAAGATTCCTTGTTTATTGAATTTTGGAAACTGGAAAAATGAAAAACAAGGGAAACATGAAAAGAATTGAAAAAGCCAAGAGTTGTTGTCAAGTGAGAAGACATCCTAATTGGGATTACTATCATTGGCAGGAATTCCAATGTCAATTCTTCATCCTCGCACTGAGAGTTGTGAACTTGAGCTAGAGGGGATTTGGCGTCCTGAATCCCCCCTTTAAACTCACTATGGAGTCCCATGAAGGGAGCATAGTGCATAGTTACGAACATGAACACGGAACACGAACACGAGCCTCAGATTTCAGGAACCCGAACACGGAACACGATCACGGCCCACGATGGCTCACAAATATTCTACTGAATATTCTAAGAATATGTTATTTAAAAATTATATTCTATTTCTTATTATATTATTATAGGAATATGCTATATTTTATTATATTATTCTTAATATTTTTATTTGCACATAAACTACTTCACACTTTTAAACTACTCAAATATCCTGCATCTCATCGTCATCTTCAACCTCATGATCTTCGACCTCACGATCTTCGACATCATCTCCATCTCCATTTGCATGACCATAATTTGTGGCCATGCCCCCTGCTCTCAAGAACACTTACCTCATCCCACCATCGCAAAGAAGGATGCTTTTGCAGTATGCTGGATTGCTGTGCCATGCTTGTTTGCCTTGGATTGCTGCTGCTGTGCCCTGAAATGGTGCGCCCTGGCTGGATTGTCGTGTGATGCCGTGCGCCCTAAAACCAGAATATTCCGCGCGAGAATATTCTGAACAGTGGTCCGTGTTACTAACACAGACCGTGATCCCGGCCGTGGTCGCCGGGATCACGGTCCGTGTTAGTAACACGGACCACTGTTCACGAACACGGCCGTGGGAACACGACCCATGGCCGTGTTCGTGAAACACGGTGAACACGGCCGGGATCCCGGCCGTGTTCGTAACTTTGGCATAGTGACTAAACCATCAAATGGTTTGGTCACTTTGCTCCCTTTGTGGAGGGCACAGCTAATTTCAGGGGGAATTCAGGATACTGAATGCCCCCCTGCTCAACACTTCAAGAAAAGTTGAGGGGGTGGGATTCGGGCTCCCAAATCCCCCCTTCCAAATTGACATGCTCCCCAGGAGGGGAGTGTACTGTCCAAAACACTTGATGGTTCGGACAGTACACCCCCCTCCTGGGGATTCAAGAGGCCAAATTCCCCCTTAACATTTCTTTTAAGTGTTGAAAAATGTGGATTGTCTTTGCTAGACCTTCCTCAGAGCTAGATTCTTGGACAAAAGGGTGAACCTCCCAACAGCCGTTGCAATTCCTGCCAAGTGTGACTTGCCAGTTGCCAAGCCTCAAATGTGCTGGTAAGATCTTTCATGAATCCAGTTCCCTTATGGATTAAATCCAGAGCCAAGAGTTGCATTTTGATCATGTTTCATTCGTTTGTGTGTTCCTACAGGGATCCAAGTTCCACAGCACTAGATCAAGAACAAGCAAGGAGCATGCTGAGAGTTTGAGAGACTTCCATGCCGTACTACATAATGGTATCCATGTTCCATGTTTCCGTTACAAATAAACAATGCTGGTAGTATTATGTATTTGGGAGATTCCATATTTCTTGGGGAACTTGTGTTTGAGTTATGTTTCCTGGTAGAGTTCGGAGAGGAAGAGTGATGGGTTCGTAGATGAGGAGACATGAAATTGTTAGTCTGCTTTGGAAATGTGTAGAGACAGAGGGATTTGCTTGAAGGCAGGAATCTGCACAGGCATCTGCTGCGGCAAGGTTATGAAGCTGACAGGCTTGTGGGGAATCTGCTCGTTCAAACGTATGGGGAATGCAAGAGCTTGGATGAGGTGTGTATGGCGTTTTTGGAGGTATGATATTCTACTTTTATTAGAAAAAGAAGATGATTTTTATACTCCACTCCAAGCTTATCCCATATGAGCTTTGCAAAGCCTACAATAAATTAAAAATGAGTGTTTATTGTTTTAGGCATTCTAGTACCTGAAAGTGGTTGGAGTTTGTGTTGCTCTTTCTAAATGCTTGCTTCTTCTTTCTTTTGTGCAATGAATGTGCTAATTTCTCCAATTGAGTTAAATCCGTAAATGAATTTTTGTGGGTGAACACCCAAGCAGCTCAACTTTCTACATGACTTGTCATTAGAAATATATCTCTTATAAGGAAATTGTAATGAATGAATTGAAATGAGAGAAGAAAAAATAGACCTTTCGTTGCTGGATTTAAACTTCTTTTGAACAACTTCATTATCTTTTAAGTCACCAAGTTTTCTTTTAACATTAGAAGTAAAGCTTGACCAAAATTGAGCATTTTTTTGCACTTGTATCACTTAGGTTTGTTGATGAAGCTTTAGCTTTACACACCATAGTTATTGGATTGGAGGGGTAAAAAAAAACTAACTTGCCACATCATTAAATTGTTGTGTTACCTAATAAGTGGTAATTTATTAAATTTAAGTTTTAATTAATTAATTTTTAGTGTTACAAAACTAATTATAGTACTATAGCATATGATTATATTCTTTCATGTGTAAATATATTCTCTGTAAGCCTCATTTAGGGCATGTGTTTGTGTAACAAGAATTGCCCGTAAATGGATAAATGTTGCTAGTGGGCAACAAAGAAGTGAAAGATAAGATTTTTTACTAACCTCCATAACCTCCATGCTTTGCAATGTACTCCAAATTTACAGCTCTATTGTTTGATATCTATACTAAAGTCTTGCTAATTTGCATAACACTTCACTATTGTATGAAAAGACAAGTTAGAACTAATTCAAATTATTGTTCCCATAACAACGTTTTTAGCTCTCACAATGAGGTTTGTTTTAAGCATAATTTTTTGCATTACTGTAATGTTGTTAAAAATAAACCTCTTAATACTAGGTTGGCACACAAGGTGTAAAGACTAGAATCTTTACACTTTGCAATATTGTGATTTTTTGCAACAATTTTCAAAAGCAAGTTGAAAATGATAACAAAGGAGGTGCATTTTTTGTTTTTTCGCTTCTTCTAGAATATGTTGGTGAGAGATTTTGTGTTTTTCCTATTTTGCAGCTACCAATATACCCATTTCACAATCTATTATATGATTAGCCTATCACTATATATATATTATGCAAGCTACTGCAACAAATAAAAAAAGGTGATTTTTTCATTTGGTTCACACAAGGGTGTCTTCAGGTCAATACATTGGATATTGACAAAGCCATGGATGCTTTGTTATTTAGTTTATTAATTTAAGAATTAATAACTCAAAGTTGTTCAAAGTGTTGTGGTATTGCATTTTTCTTTTGTTGTAGCTAGCATCACTAAATTATCTACTTGTTTTTTCAGCATGACATGGTGAATTTCACATTTGCTTTAAATATTGACCAAACTCTTATTCAAGTTGTTATAATTGATGTGGTAATCAGAATAGTGGGTTGGATGATTGTTAGTGATTTTAAGTAATATATCACCAACTTTTTAGGTGTTTGTAGGTTTGCATTCAAATGTTTAGTTTATAATTTACTTAAATTTGAGACAAGATAATAATAGTTGAAATATTGATTTATAGGTTTTTAGGTTTCCTTTCAAAAAATTTCAAAAGTCTCTTGATTATGAAGAGAGATATTTTGTTTGTTTTTTAATTGTGTAAGAGAAAGTATATTATTAATTATTTTTCAAATTAAAATTAGGTGCTTGTAAAAGATGATTAAGGTCAATTGTAAAAAGTAGAGATATATTACATTTGGTATGTTCAAATTGGAGAATTTTTTTTTCTTTTTCTTAAGGAATGGAGGAACATGTACTCACAAACAATAAATAATTTACAATTATGCACTTATTGTGGAAAAGTTGAATATTGAAACAAATTTAATATTCTTTAAGGATGCTCATGGAGGTATAAGCCCATTCTCATTTAACTTTATTCACTTGACAAGCTATATACAAGAGGAATGTGGTATAGAATCATTATGTTGAGAGTGCAATTAATGTTAGAGAAAAGGTTCAAATTTTAGTTAGAATGTTGTTTTATATTCTAATGGATATATTGAACCACTAATTAAAGGTACTTTAAATTTAAAAAGAATATTTATTTAGTTATTAATTATTAATTATTTTATTTTTATTTATTAATACAGGACCGCCCCTACAAACACAATTATTATCTTTAGTTGATTTATCTTTCCAAGTGAAAAAAAGGGCAACTCCATAGCAAACGGTTGTTTAGAATAATATTTTATTTTTTATGATCCACTTATTTGTTGAAAGATATATTTGATACATATGTTGAAGAGATGTAAAATGATGTCTTGGATTTATTATTGTTCAATATTGAGAACAACCCATATATATTAAAATATAAAATTATGTATAGGAGGCCACATAAAAAAAGAATAATAGCAACGTTATCTTCAAATTGTGTGAAGGGTATGGTTGAGAGGTAAATTATTTTATTAATTATATATGTGTATTATATTTAATTTTTCTTGGTTGCAAGTCTACTAAGTAGAAACCTTTCCTAGAAATGAATAGTATTAATGACTGTAATTCATTATCTCTTTTAGCAAATGAAAAACCTTATAATGAGAAATTATCTTTCAAAAAGAATGATATATATGCAATATTAGGCTTGAAGTTAATAGTTTATATTTTGAATCACAACAAAAATAATGATTTTCATGTATCTATTGATCGAAAAAATATCTTTTTAAGAGATGAGTTGACATTTGAGATGACTACTTTTCCATTTTTATTTCCTTATGGCTGGGGGCACTACACAAAATCAACTTCTTTGGTGAATTATATCAAATATTATATCATATCTTTATAGTTTATTTACACCTTATACAAGCCTTATTTATTGATTATGTACCAGTTATGTAAAGCTTGTTAAGTTGTCAATAATGTGAGTAGAACTTATCTTGACAAACATATGAAAAGGTTTAAGGCTGATCATTTAAAAAGTAATGATGAGGAGGTAATGAAACATATAATTAAATTTTGTGTTCCATACATATTGATAAAAAGTCTAGCTTGGTTTAGAAAACGCTTAAAAAATTTATATGCTTTGATTGATCTTGGAGTATATCATTGTTCTTTTGAACATTAACAATTGATGAAGTTTCAAAGACTAGGTGGAGTGAAATTGACAATATTAAGGTTGTAACAAAGTTATATAATGGAAATTTCAATTGGACCAATTGTCTATGTGACTACACTATTTTATTTCATATTTGCCTCAAGTTATTTATGCAAAAAGTATGTACTTAGAGCACCTAAAATTCTTAATAGTTCCTTGGTATGAAAGCAAGTGACCCTCAAAATAATTTCATCAGTTGATCTTATGACAGTTCTTTGTGATCTTACCTTTGTGGTAGAGGTACTCACTTGGATCCCCTATCAAGCGCTTAAACATGATATCCCCTACTTAAGCTTTGTTTTACATGTTGTGGGGACTTGATTGGGCCTAGTATGACTGTGAATCTCCTAATATGGCTAAAAGACAGTGAGATTTATCTTAAAAATGAGAAAAAACCATAGAAAAAATTATAAAACATGCAAAGAAAAATCATAAAATCTTCAATAATGACAACAAGTTAAAGTTGGAGATTGTTGAGAATGATTGAAGTAGGTTAATTTCAATTGCATACAACAAATAACTGATTAAGATCTCTTTGATTGATACACTAGACTATTGATTTTTTATTTCTTGAATTTTCTATTTAGTAATTATCAAACTAATTTAGATACAAACCAACCTAACCCTTTGTATAACTTTGTTTAACTTGGTACATGATATTTGGTTTGGCTACAGGAGGTCCCTTTACACCAAACATTAACAACAAAGTGAAAGTAGTTATAGGTTTAGTGCTTTGAAAAATCACGCATCATTGTTTAATGGGACAATGTTTGTGCTTTACTTATCAACTTGGAACTAATGGATTATTTATATTGAAAATAATTTCTTACCTGTCCCTTCGCTCCTTGGGCTATATGCTTCGTGGTTCAATTCCATCACTCCTTAGCTCCATACTTAAGAATTTGGCATCGTTCCTTCGTTCAGTGGCCCAAGGCCCTAAACCTTGGGTTCCACACCAATCCTATGGACATGTGGCATGTGACACATGGTATAGGAGATGTGGCACATGGAGGTTTTAGGTTCCGCTTCGTGATGTTATCCTATGGTAAATCACAATAAGATAAAGGGTAAAAACCATATGCGCTACAATTGGTATTGGAGCAAATGGCACGAGTTCAATTCTCATTGATTAGTGGCTACTTAAAAATATAATATACCCTTGAATAAGGTATATTCCTACCCCTAAATTTAAAATCATATGTATTAGACATCTATGCGTGCGTCCTTCTTCTTGGTGGAGCATCCATGGACGAAAGTATCCACTGTAGGACTATGGTACGGGTAGATGACTAGTTGCTTCATATGGAATAATTAATCTACACAATGGAAGGATTGGTAGATTCAGTGCGGAAATGGAAGTGCTGGTTCCCCTTGGCTAAGTAGAGGTTGTTCATCAATAGTCAATAAGGACATTAACATCTCTAAAGGGGGGGTGAGTGTAGCATATGTGATCATATGATGAGATTTGAATATACTGTCATTATGGATCCTTAGAACCTCAAGGGATAAATAGGAATAAAATGGCCACTAAGGGCTCTTTCATCAAGCAATTGCCCCTTTTCTAGTTAGTTTAAGGGGAGAGAGATAAGGTGCACTACAAAAATTACAATAACTTGAGGATGATAGAAGGCTTTCACTAAGCGATGAGATTGTGTACACATGTGCATGGTAAGTTTTGATTTTCTAAGTTTTCTATATTTAATTAATTTTATTTGTTGTTTTTAATTGTTTTTAATTGATTTTATTTGGCTAAACATCAACTATGAAGCCTTTTCTATTTTATATTGTAGTAGTTTTTGGTAGACAAAAATAGACACTTTGTATAACAAATGCAACAGAAAGAAAGGTAAATTCATTTTAACTTGCTCTAATTGTTAACAAATTTGGTATTTCTATACAAAAAACTTTTTGAAAGCATATAAACTAATTAAATATTGACTTGTTATGAGCAAAAACACATATTCACTCATTGTGCCAATTTGTGCACTTTCTCACTAGAGTTCAGTACTTTGCTGGATTAAGTCAGATTTGTTTATATTCTTCACTTTAATTGTTTACCCAAGACACATGCAAAAGATAATTTAAAATGCTAGGTTAGGCATTAAAGGTAAAGTTCCACATTTGTGTGAACTAATAATGTTAGATTTTTTTTTTATTTGTGTGAACTAATAATGTTAGAAAAATTTTATAACCAAAGATGAAGTATAAGTTGTGATTGAAGTTCAAGTTTGTGAATTTAAATTATGCTGATATAGAAGTCCTAACTCAACAAAATGGACTTGATTGTAGTGTGTATATATTATTTTTTGCTGAAGAACTATTGAAACTTATTTTGAATGGATTGTAACATATTAATTTTTTGACAATAAAGACTTAAAAAGTTTTTAGCTAGCTAGATTGATAGAGATGTATGGATTTAACATTTGACCAGTAACGACTAAAGAATGGTACAAAAATCCTTATGCCTTGGATATTTTATATGATATGAAATATGCAATATGTATATTTAAATAAAAATTTAATTTATATACATATATATATATATATATATATATATATATATATATATATATATATATATATATATATATATATATATATATATATATATATATATATATATATATATATATATATATATATATATATATATATATATATATATATATATATATATATATATATATATATATATATATATATATATATATATATATATATATATATATATATATATATATATATATAGCAACATTGATGCAATATTTAAATTGCATATCTTTCAAGCTCAGAAAACTTACAACAACATATTTCATAAATAATGAAACACACTACATGATCAGCTAGTATATTTAGATGCCGATAAAATATATTCAACATACTTAAAATTCAATATATTTAAACATGTATAAATTACTCATAATGTATCTCTCTGAAACTTATTGAACATACAATAACATAATTCTTAGACATAAAAATACACTTGACACACCTGAAGTTATGAATTCTATGATAGACATAATATTTCATTGTTAAAATATGTAATCTTTAGAATTACATCAGCCTGAAAGACTTAAACTCTTGCTATGACAAAAGACATTTATAATAGTAGAAGCATTGGGAAAGGCTATTCACCAAGGCTTGATGGTAAATACTTTTATTCAATGTTTCATTTACCATATATTTAATAAAAAGAATAAAGAAAATTTGAACAAGAATAGAGTAATTTATAAATAAGAAATCTAAAAATTTATAAATTTAAGAATTTAGAATGTATGGTGATAACCCAAACTTTCATTTCAAACCTACTTTTCACTTTACTCATGTTGTTTGTGTTGATGTTACATATTGAGTGTTGTTGTAAAGCCAAAGCAAAAGTGTTGTCATTGCCTAGTTTATTTCAATGCAACAATACCTATTATTACATGGAAAATTCATTCTATTAACTAAATAAAAAGTACACAAATTTGAAGGATGAAAAGATGTAATGGATGTCTTTAACTGTGCACAATATAGCTACACTATTGCATTGTTGTAATGGTAGCAATAGTGTGCACAACTAAAACCAACCTTCATGCATACTTATATTTATATTTGTATTGTTGTTATTGTTGTTGCATATTAACTATTGTTGTGAAGCTAATGCAAGATTACTATTATTGCCAATCCACTTAGGTTTGTTAATGTGGATGAAAATATTTTATTCAAAACTTGATTTTTTTTACAAACGTGCTAACTTGGTACATTTTCACTGCTATGACTTTGACAATTGACACTTTGACTGCTAGCGCTCTAACTGCATTTTTGCTGCTAACTGGTAGCAAAATAAAAATATTTTCATGTTTAATTTAACATCAATATTTGTAATGTGATGAATATAATTTATTATATTTTTTAATACATGAACCCCAACTTGGTGTCTAAACATTTAAACATAACAAATATGCTAAGGAATCATGAATTTTGAAGTATTTTAAATTAGATTAAAAACCACTTATTCTTGAAGTTTAGAGTGAGACAAATCCAACAGTACCACTCTTGTGTCAAACAGACACCTGTGGTGAGAGTTATAGCTGTTTAAAGATTCTCTCTCTAAAAGGCTAGAGTTGTACACTAGCCCAAGACTTATTTTCTGGGGGGGGGGGCAGGGTTTGTGGTCGCATGTAAGTGATTATCATGGGGCGAAAGTCCCTTGGTTGGGAAGTGCACTCCTGGAGTACCCGAAGCCAATGAATCCAACAGCGAGTGAGTTGGAGATGGGTTGGGTTCCTCATCCTTGAGTTCTAGACTCATTCTAGAGCTGCCGGGTCATAGAGTGGCAATCAAGAAGCCACACACATGGATTGAGAAACACGTTATGGAGGGGATGAGACCTATGCTCATCCCCTTGGGGCTTGGATTGGAATACAAGGGAGGGTTCCAAGCCTCGAATGACAAGTCTAGAAGCTGGACTTGTGTAAGTTGTTGAGGACTCGAACACAGAGAGCCATAGCTGGACTTGTGTAAGTTGTTGAGACTCAAACACAGACTCAGGCCCGAAATGAGGAATATGAATCGAATGGGAGACGGATATGGACGAATGGACTTAGCCTTCTCATGTGGGCTAATGGAGCTCTAGACCAAGACATATTGTGGGACCAATGTAAGCATGGTGGGACTTAGTGACCGAACAGGTTAGTGTAACAACCTGTAGAGAGGGGAAGTGCACTCGAACATGTCAAATGATCGGATGGAGGGACATTAGTCTGGGGACTTAGTCCTGGTGTGAGTTCAAGCTCGTGGGTGGCTAGAGGGCCCCTCTCATGACCTGAGGTTGCAAACCAAAGTATATGGACTTCGTGTCTAGATAAGTCCCGTAGTGGACTGTCTTGGACCTCGAGGGCTTGTCTTTGGAGAAGTGACCTCCTTGATCCTTTGGGGGCCCCCTATAGGTGCCACATTTGGACCCGTTAAGTATCAGTATCATCAACATGACCCATATGGACCCGATAGGACTTGGTGAGGCACGGGTGAACCCAATGTGACCTGTTTGGTCTGGTATGACCCAGTCAAGTAGAGAAAGTGACCCGACATGGTTAAGTAGGAACAGAGACCAATTGAGGGAGTTCGGTTAGGTATGAGAGACCCAGAAATGCATCTAAGGAATTCTTAGATGTCCTTTAGGCTAAGGATGGGACTTGATGCTCGGATGGAGCCATGAAGTCACAAACATGACTAAGTCGCATTGAATGAAACTTTCACTATATATAGGGCCTGATTGCCGACTCTTTTTCAACAGCTTCCAGCATTCCTCTTAGGAGGCCAAGCTGGCTGGATGGAGAAATGGGCTTAGGGGTGGGGGTAGCACCAAATAGGTTATCCGACCTCAGAGTCTGTTTCATGTGGTATCAGAGCCAATCCCACTTGGAAGGCAGGTACGCCCATGGACAGTCTTTGGACCTTTCCCTGTTGACGCAATGTGACAGGATGTTATGGTTAGTGGCTTGGCTGTAGCTAAATAGGACTGATGTGGCAAGTCACAAGGAATGTGACTTAAGGATTAACAAATTGACTATTGAGGGGATTTAACCCCTCCTATATGAGGGGACTAAGTCCCTCTCATCTGAGGGAATTAAAGAAGGCTCGTTGCTTCTCCTTGAATGGGGAGGGGCCTAGCTTGTGGATGAACATAAGGGGAGCCTCCGCTCCCCCAACTTGGTGGAATGATTATACTGGGTGATAAAGTGTGCAGTACTTCAAATTTTTTTTATAAAAAAAAACTATCATACCTGGAGCTGACCGAGAGTTTTGAACTATTCATCAATGAAAGCTTTCTTCAACTTTGACATTCAGCTAAACCTTCGACAGACCTATGTTTCAAAGCTGTGCTCCGCCAACCTCCACTGGATTTCCTTGACCTGTCCCTTATACATGGCGAGGAGGTCACGTCCTTGGCATCGTAGAAGGCTTGGTTGAGAAGATAGACACAGAACTCCATAAGGTGTCCGGCTTCGAATCTTAGTCGCGCCATCTTCTTTGTCGTCGCAATCCTGCTGCTCGAGAACTTGGTGATCCAGGATGACTTGATATCCTCGTAGTTGAAAACGCTCGGATCGCCCTTCAAGCTGCCAGCGATGAGCTTGGAGATGCAAGGCTTCATCCTTCACTGGGTTTGGAGCATTACGTGCTGGATTCCGTTCTACACCATCCGCTCGAAGAGAGAGACTTCGAGTTTATGCTTGGTGGCGAGCTTGTAAGTCGCCACGCTGCACCTGGATGAGAATGAGTTGCCGACTGTGCTGCGTGAGGCATGCAAGTAAGTAACTCTCGAGCACCACAGCAGCTTCTTCGACGACAATCTCAGGCAACGAAGTCGTTCTGCCGAGAAGCTCCGCGCGTCGTCATTTTCACAACTTTCGAATTTTCAAGCACCGGGAGGTGATTTCTCGGTTCCGCTTCAAAACGTTCTCTCGAGCCCGCACCTCGGCATCAAGTCGGAAAACATGCTGGTGAAGTTGCAGATCGACACCAAAGCTGGCCTCGAAGTGTACATCTTGACACACCCCGCGGGAGCCACCTTTCGATGTGAGGCCCCGAAACAAAGGTGGTGCTTGTGGCGTTCGAGGAGCTCGAGCCGTGCGAGATCATACACAGGTCTCCATTCCTGCAATGTCCTCGCTGAATGTACTGACATTGTTTCCTTTCTTCTCTTCCAGATCTCCTGACACCCGGTGGTTGATACTTCCCCGCTGCTCATTTCGGAATGGCTGGCTGCTGCTGCTCACGATCACGAACTTTGGCACGCGAAACTTGGAAGAGCAGTCCTCAAGCATGGTCCAATGGAACAGCGACGAGCTCCTTTCGAACATGACGGCGGCTGGGATTTGCAGCCTGTCAAATGTTTCTCTGGAGACTATGAGAAGCTCCACAAGGCTTTGGTGCTTGGCAAAGCGGACGAGACGAGTGGTTTCATGGTACAGGCGATTGGAACTGCTAGGACGGAAAGTCATTGAGACAACAAAAGTAGAAGCAAAGTTTACCTCTGGAGCGCTGGTTGACGACGATGATCCATCTCCACCAGAGCACTAAGATTCACAGGAAGAACAACACTGCCACATGTGGCGCTTCTTCGTGTCTCTCGCCATCCCGAATGAGAGAGGGACGAAGAAATGCGTTGGTCTCGATCCATTTATACTCACAATATTTAAGGAACTTTTGCTAAGATATCGAGGTTAATAACACTGGCGGGGTGAAATATAAGCCAAGAAAGATAAGAGAAAACAGAATCGGAGTGGCGCAGCGGAAGCGTGGTGGGCCCATAACCCACAGGTCCCAGGATCGAAACCTGGCTCCGATATGTTTTTAAACTGCTTTGTTTTGCACTAAATAATAAGATTTAGCCCACATGATGTACGTTGTGGAGAACCTGGGCTCGAATCGCAGCAGCCACAGGGTAATTACCTGCATAACATTTTCACACTAACTATTATTTCTAATATAATTTTAAATTTAATATTCTTTATTTTATAGTTTCAAGTCTTAATTATATACAATAATAAACTGACCTCTAAATCAAGTATAAGCCGCTCTTAACCTTGTGGTCATGGTTCGAACCCCACGGCAGGCGAATAATTAAGCTTTTAGTGAAAACAAATTGAACCCCACGGCAACATATATCAAGCTTTTAGTGAAAACAAATTGAACCCCGAATCATTAACATAAATCAAGCTTTTAGTGAAAACAAATTAAAGAGTGATGTGGCTGCTGGGATTCGAGCCCAGGTCTCCACGGCCACAACGTGGAATTCTTACCACTAAACTACAGCCACACAATTCGTTAAAAATTGGTTAATAGCAAATTCAAAATTGTTTCTTGCCCTAATCATAAAACTCTTTCTAGGGCTAACACAGAGAAAGAGAGAGAAAGAAAGAGAGGCGCGGTAATGAGCTCCAATCTGTACCGTTTCTGCTGTGGCGCCGGCGCATTCGTCGCGCTCATCGCGTGCATCGCTGCCGCCGCGGGCAGATTAGCCTCCTCCTCCTCCCCCCGGAATTTCTCGCCAAATCTGCTTCGCGATGGCAGCGAGGCCCGTCTCGTCGATTTCACCGACGCCAGGACGATCATCGCCTCCATTCTCGGGGCAATCGGCGCCGCGGTCTCCAGCGCGGGAGGGATCGGCGGCGGCGGCCTCTACGTTCCCCTCTTCAATCTGTTGCTGCGATTCAACACCAGGACGGCGGCGGTGCTCTCCAATTTCATGATCTTCGGCGGCATGATCGCCAACATGATGTGGAGCGCCTTCCAGCGGGATCCCTTCGACGACGAGCGGCCGCTCATAGATTTCGATGCCGCGCTCCTCATGCAGCCAAACATGCTCCTGGGGATCAGCCTGGGCGTTCTATGCAATCTCATGTTCCCGGGCTGGCTCATCACGCTCCTCCTCACGATCACGCTCGCGTTCGTCACATTCCGGAGCTTCAACTGCGGATTTCGCCTCTGGAAGGCCGAATCCGGTTCCAATTCCAGCGATGGAGAGGGCAAGAGCGCGAAATATCACGATGCCGAGGCTCCGCTTCTCGATTCCGCCGAAATTCCCCATCGTCGTCCCCGCGCCGCCGCTGCCGCCATGGATCCGCCAGAAGAGGGAGCTCCCGATTCAGAGAAGCTCGGGTGCTGCTCCGTAGGGTTTCCAGCTCTCAAGCTCGCGGGATTGCTGCTCGTCTGGCTCTTCTTCTTCGCCGTGCAGCTCTTGCGAGGCAGCAAGACAAGCGAGGTAAGGTCCTTTCTTTTTCTCTCTCTTTCTCGATTCTCTCGTCTTAAGAGCTAGATTTTCACTCAGGGGTACTTCCATTTGGACGAATGTGGCTTGGGATACTGGCTTATCACGGGATCGCAGCTCCCTCTCACGCTCCTTTTCACGGTTTGGACGATCCGGGAAGCCACCGTGTCCACTGTAAAGGTAAGCTCTCATCTCCAATTCATTCATTTTTATCGTCTTCCTGGAAGAAGATCACAAATCTTCCGGTTATCTGTGCCTTGTGTCAGTAGTCGTGTCAATCGGACGTGAAGTTCCTTGTCTCGAGTGCTAAGAGTTTGTTTGTTGGTGGAACTTTTCTAGGACAAATGTTTGGTTGATTGGTTTATTGTTTCTCTTTTGTCCTGGATGCTTTCTCGGCTGCCCGAATCTCTCCACTGCGCGCCTTTCCATTTCTCTCGTCATTACGCAAGCTTTGATTTCGTTCGCAGCTTTTTCCATGCAAACTATGATACTGTTCTTGGCTTTTCATGACTTCGTTATTTGCGTATATCTATCCAGAACCCGAGCAAGTGGAACTCGTCGCGATCCAACAGGGCACACCTCACGCTTCCACTAATGGCATTGCTAGCGGGGATTTTGGGTGGCTTGCTGGGAATCGGCGGCGGGATGCTCATCAGTCCCATTCTTCTGGAGATGGGAATGCCGCCTCAGGTAACGTTACACTCCTCGTTTCATCGCTCCTCCTCCATCGTGATGGAGCTTCACTCTTCGTTCTCCCTACCAGGTGACGGCTGCAACGAGCGCGTTCATGGTGTTCTTCTCGTCGTCCCTGTCGGTGGCACAGTACTGGCTCATGGGAAGGATCCCCGTGGAGTTTGCGCTGTGGTTCTCGGGGATTTGCTTCGTCTTCTCGCTGGTGGGGCTTTTGGTGGTGCAAAGAGCCATCCAGAGGTATGGCCGCGCGTCCATCATCGTGTTCTTGGTGACCAGTGTCATGGGATTGAGCGCGCTTCTCATGGCTGGTTTTGGGGGGATGGACGTGTGGAAGCAGTATGAGCGGGGTGACTACATGGGATTTAGATCACCGTGTTGAGGAAAGCATGTATAGTATATAGATGTCTAGACAGACGGATAGATTGGATAGCGACGAGCGTCGCGAAAATCACTCTTTTTGTCATCCAAGAAAATCTATCAATGGTTCAACGCCTCGTTGGACGCGCGGTTTTGTTAACTAATAAATTGTCATTTTCATCTATAGTTCATTACCGACTCAAATAATACTAATTTAAAGGTATGGTTTTCTAATCATAGTATAACGGCATTGGTTTATAAGCTCACTGATTGCCACGTAGGACCTAGCTGTGACACGTCATCCCTGACGCTACAATTCGTGAAACCACGGTAGCTTTCACTTTCACAATCGAATCTCCCGCTTACAAGGTTGGCATCTATAGCTAAATCATAAGAATGCATGTCTAGTCTCTCCCATTGATGCAAGACTGCTAGCCACCTCAGCGCGAAACAAAGAACCACGATCGAGACCAACGTATCGAGATCAACCAAGCTCTCTCACTCCCCATCGCTGCGATGTCGAGAGAGACGAAGAAGCGCCATGGCCGTGTTGTTCTTCCGTTGAATCTTAGTGCTCTGGTAGCTGGAGATGGATCATCGTCGTCAACCAGCGCTCCAGAGGTAAAGTTTGCTGCCAGCTTTGCTGCCTCGATGACCACTTTCCATCCCAGCAGGAGGTCGCGTCCAATCGCCTGGTGAAGCTGCGGTACCATGAAACCACTCGACTCGTCCGCTTCGCCGAGCACCAAAGCCTCGCGGAGCTTCTCACAGTCGCGAGAGAAACGTTTGACAGGCTGCAAACCCCGGCCGCCGTCATGTTCGAGGACGACACCAAGGAGCTCGTCGCCGTTCCATCGGATCTGGAGTTGGCTCTCGTGCTCGAGGACTGCGCTTCCAAGCGCCGCATGCCAAAGTTCGTGATCGTAGAGCAGCAGCAGCCAGCAGCGGAGAAATTCGTTATCGTAGAGCAGCAGCAGCAGCCAGCCATTCCGAAACCAGCAGCGGGGAAGTATCAACCACCGGCCAGGAGCTCTGGAAGAGTGACCGTAGAGCAGCAGCAGCCAGCAGCAGTGGGAAAGTATCAACCACCGTCCAGGAGCTCTGGAAGAGAAGAAAGGAAACAATGTCACTACTTTCAGCGAGGGCATTGCAGGAATGGACACCTGTGTAGGTTCTCGCACGGCTCGAGCTCCTCGAACGCCACAAGCACCACCTTTGCTTCGGGGCCTCACATCGAAAGGTGGCTGATCACGCAGCTTGAACAGCACTCGACCGACAACATCGAGTATCTCAGCTCGGCGGAAGGACTCCAAGCGCTTCAAAACGTTCTCTCGAGTCCGCATCTCGGCCTCAAGTCGGCAAACATGCTGGTGAAGTTGCTGACCAAGGAAGGAATCCGGTGCAGCATGCTCAAGCACAACACCAACTTGATCTTCGGTTCGCTGCTTGGATCGAGCTTCCTCAAAGATCTCCAGGTTCACATCAACACTCTCACACCCCCGACCGCGCAGAAGCTGGAGCCGTTCCTGCTTTTGGCAGAAGAGATTCAGCAACGAACTCTCGATGGCTGGAAGCACGTACCTCTGCACGAGATCAAGGATTCTCTGGATCTTGTTCCCGAATGTCCGTTGAAAGTGGAGCTCGCAAACAAGACGACGGCCCTGTTAGAACACAAGCAAAGGCTCCGGCTCAAACTCACGGCAGCATACCCGGATGCGTGCTTACAGGCAAGTCTTTTAAGACCTTGTTGTCTCCAAGAGAAGTACTGATCTTTCTCCTTGTGCAGGGATCGGAGTTCCGCAGCTCGCCTATCATCCCCACCACCCCAGAGCTGCTCAACATTGTCGCTCCATCAGAAGTGCCTGTGAACAAGACAGACACTCGTTATTCTTCCGCGACGGAGTATCTGGAAACTCACTTCAGGCTCACGAGAGAAGACTTCATCGAGCCGCTGAGGAACGGTATAAAGCAGCACCAAAACCGAGCGAAAGGCCGCCTGGACGTCCGAGTCTATGAGAACGTCCGACCGATACAGGTGGCTCTCGTCCGAGAAGGCATTGCAACGAGAGTGAGATTCGATATTCGAGGAACGCGGCGACGAAGAATGGTTGACGAGGACTGGAAAAACTCGAAGCGTCTCATGTTCGAAGCGCTGGTATGCTTCAGTCCCGACAACTTCCAGAGGTCGGTAGTCTTTGGAACGGTAGCATCGAGAGACGAGCTGGCCCAAGGACTTGTCGACGTGATCTTACTCGATGGTGCTGAGCTCCAGGAAACAGCGTATACGATGATCGAATCTACAGGAGCATACTTTGGAGCTTATTGCCACGTTTTGAAGGTGCTGCAGAAAGAAGAAATGGAATGCTTACCGTTCAATGACAACCTTATCGCGCTGGATCAAGAGGTAAAGCCACCGTCATACTTGGTGCACCGAGCTGGAGGAGACTTCTACGACTTCGAGGCTACGTTTCCTGAAATAAAAGAAGAACTCGGGCGATCCAGATTTCACATACTTCAGGAGTGGCCGGATTGGCCGTCTTGTACCTTGGATGCGAGCCAGAAAGCAGCGATCAAGCATGCCTTGACGAAGAGACTCGCACTCATTCAAGGACCTCCAGGCACTGGCAAGACTTTCGTTGGCCTCTTGATCGTGCGAGCACTGCTAGCAAATCTTTTCAGCGAAAGCTGTGCAAGGCCAGATATCACGTCACCTTGGAAAGGTCGGCGCGCCAGCCAAGAACAGGAACAACCGGGTGTCCTTCACGGTCCAATCCTCATTGTCTGCTACACAAACCATGCACTGGATCAGTTCCTGGAGAAAGTGATGGAGTTCGAGACTAGAGTTGTTCGTGTTGGCGCGGGATCAAAAAGCAAGACTGTAGATCGTTGCACTCTCGCAAATATTCGAAAGGACTGTAAGTTGAGCCCACCTCTGGTACGAATGTCCATGGCTTCTGCCAGTGGAATGGAAACTTTCGAAGAGGCCATCGAAAACTGCAAGAGGAAAATGGAGCTTCAGTACGTGACGAGAGAGCGGCTTCTTGAGATCGCGACGTATGAACAGTCAAAAGCTTTGTTTGAAAATGGACCTGGAGGGGTGAAGGCTTGGCTGGAGGGGGAAAGCATCCAGAGAAAGACTGTGGCACTTGAGAAGAAGTCCGTGACACTGAAGGACAAGAAGAACTACAATCGTTTTGATCTCCTCGAGGACGAGGATCAGGAGCCAGCTGACCATGGGAATGTTTATGAGAGCTCAAGTGAGGAGGAGGCAGAAACAGATACTGGATCGGAGATGGAAGAAGAAGAGGAACCAAAAGCAGAAAGTGACGAAGAAGGCAGTGCGCTTAGTGCGAGGATCCGAGGCTGGCTAGCTGAGACTTTCCAGAAAAAATGCGAAGTAAGGGACGATACCAACCCTGAAGCTCCGATTGTCGAGACGATCGCTGCTCCACCGGATCAGCAGGCGGATCGCGGCAAGCGCAAGGTTGTGGAGGTAGATGAAGACCAATCTGTCCCTGCTGCTTCTTTCGACGCAGCCAGTTCCTCCAACCAAATCCAAGAAGAAATCCCACTGGATGTCTTTGTTGACGACCCCGACCTGTGGAGCCTTCCCGTGAGAGAAAGACGAAGGCTTCATCAGTACTGGCTCCTGAAGATCCACACCGAAGCTCGCCGCCAACTTGCCCGGCACACCCTTAACTACCTCGCCGCTTGCAAGGCGAACGAGGAAGCCCAGCGAGAAATCCAGCTCTCGATACTGAGAAAATCCAAAGTTGTGGGAATGACGACGACCGGGGCTGCTCGATTGAACGAGATGCTGGCCGTTCTCCAGCCAGAGATTGTCATCGTCGAAGAAGCGGCTGAGGTGCTCGAGAGTCACGTACTTGCATGCCTCACGCAGCACACTCGCCAACTTATTCTCATCGGGGATCACTTGCAGCTCCGTCCTTCTGTGGCGACTTACAAGCTCGCCACCAAGCACAAACTCGAGGTCTCTCTCTTCGAGCGGATGGTGAAGAATGGAATCCAGCACGTAATGCTCCAAACCCAGCGAAGGATGAAGCCTTGCATCTCCAAGCTCATCTCTGGCACCATCTATCCCAGCTTGAAGGACCATGCCAGAGCTTCCGAGTACGAGGATATCAAAGGCATGAAGTCGAGCTTGTTCTTCCTGGATCACAAAGCTCTCGAGCAGCAGGATTGCGGCGACGAAGAAGATGGCGCGACCAAGATCAATCCCACTGAAGCCGGACTCGTGGTGGAGCTCTGTGTCTATCTTCTCAACCAAGCCTGCTACGATGCCAAGGACGTGACCATCCTCGCCATGTATAAGGGACAAGTCAAGGAGATCCAGCGGAGGTTGGCGGAGCACAGCTTCTTTCGATCTGGCGCTACTTCTTCGAGCATTCAAGGAGCAACTTCAGATCGTCCTTCCTCGTCATCCGCCATAGATGGTCCTTCGTGGAGAAATCGTGGATCATCATCGTCGTCAGATAGTCCTTCGTGGAGAAATCGTGGATCATCGTCTTCGTCATCTTCCATAGATGGTCCTGGAGCTGATGGAAGTTTGCCGCGAGTGTCCAGTGTGGACGAGTTCCAAGGCGAGGAGAACACGATAATCCTTCTCTCGCTGGTGAGGAGCAACATAATCCCGGACAAAGAAAGCGCTGGAAAGATCGGCTTCCTCAACATCGCCAACCGGGTCAATGTAGCTCTCTCGCGAGCCCGCCAGGGCCTCTACATCTTTGGCAACGCGGAATTACTGACCCGGAAGAGCGATCTCTGGCGCAAGATCCTCGAAATCCTCCAGGAGCAGCACTCGATCGGTGATGCACTGGTGCTGCGCTGCCAGAATCACCCCGACACCGAGACCCCGGTCCGGAAGATCCAAGATTTCCGCCTCGTCGGCGATGGCGGATGCAACAGACCTTGCGAATTCCAGCTCGAATGCGGCCACGCTTGCCCGAGACGATGCCATCCGGGATCGCACGACGCCGTGATCTGTCCCAAGCAATGCGAGAAAATCCGAGAAGAATGCGGCCATAGCTGCGCCAACCTCTGCCATGGCGATCGCCCCTGCCGGCCCTGCCAGATCCTCGTCGCGAAGATAAACCCTAGCTGTGGTCACGAGCAAAGGATTCCATGCGCGAGCAAGGTAGAAGAGGTCGCGTGCTCGAGTCCCTGCCCGAGACCTCTCCCTTGCGGCCATTCATGCCCGAGCAGCTGTGGAAGGCCATGTGAGACCAAATGCTGCGAATCGGTGGTCAGGGAGCTGCCATGTGGACATGGGGAACGGATGAGATGCTTCCACGACCCCGCCACCTTCTCATGCAGTGTGCCATGTGACGCCATCCTAGAGGGCTGCCAGCACCGGTGCAAGGGGACGTGTGGGCGGTGCCAACGTGGAGAAAAGCATATTACATGCCAGCAAAGATGCGGTCGGGATCTTCCTTGCGGTCACCTCTGCCAGGACAGTTGCTCGGTCCCCTGCCCACCTTGTCGGCGACCATGCGACAAGCGCTGCGTCCACAGCCAGTGCTCCAAGCGTTGTGGAGAGCCATGTCGGCCGTGTCGGGAAAGATGCTCCTGGAGATGCCGCCACCCTCAAGTGCGAGCTAAAGTGCCACGAAACATGCCAGCGCGGACGGTGCGACATGCCATGTAGGAGGCGGCTTTCCACGTGTCGCCATCGATGCATTGGGCTTTGCGGCGAGCCTTGCCCGACGAAGTGCCGGATTTGCGATCCAGAAACTCGAGATCCAATCTCGCTCACAAGTTTGGGGGAGAGCGATAGATCTGATCGATTCATCCAGCTCCAAGATTGCGGCCATTTGTTTGAAGTGTCGACTTTGGATCGATGGATGGAGTCGGACGACAATCAATCGGCGATCCTTCTCAAGTCCTGGTACGTAAGAAGAGTTTGATCCATGCTAGATTTCTTGGTTGATCGTGTTCTTTCCCCAGCCCGCTATGCAAGACTCCAATCCGGATAACTCACCGCTACGCAAACATCGTCAAAGCAAAGCTCCAAGAGATCGAGCAAGTCAAGAGGAGAGTGATGGCGAATTACAAGACAAACCAGGGATTCCAGCACCTCGGGAAGAAGAATCACTCGGCGGCCATAGAACTCTTCACCGAGGCGATCCAGGTCGAGTCGGGGCTCTTCCAGGCCCACCTTGGGATTGGAACAGCGTATTGCCAGGCTAAAGACTTCGAGAAAGCAATCGACCATCTGAGATTGATCGTCCAGTCGAGCCCACTCTCGTCCGAGATCTCGAAAATTCGATCAGACACCTCGAGCTCGAGCAGCTACACTCCTCTTCCAAGCAACGTTACACCCAGTGATCTCGTCGCAAACGCCGGTGTGGAGCTCGCGATCCAGGCGATGGTGCAGTGGGCTCTGGCGCTCACAAATCTGCAAAAGTTTGCGGCTGCGGTGGCGATCTGTGAGGCGGTGCTAAGGCACGATCCCGGGAACGAGAGCGCGGCGAGGATCAAGAGTGAGGCCGAGAAGATGAAGAGAAGTGTGGAGATTGAAGCGGTGGAATTGAGAGCCGCGCTTGGGAGCGTTGGAGGTACGTGGTACAAATGCCCGAATGGTCACATCTATGTGGTCGGAGAGTGTGGCCGTCCAATGGAGCAGTCGAGATGTCCAGATTGCGCCGCAGTGATTGGAGGATCTCATCACATTCCATTCCAAAGCAACGTTGCCATCTCATTGAGGTAAGAAAATTTTGTATTAAGGTATGTATTATTGTTCTTCTTTATTTACTTAGTTTATTAATCAAATTAAAAACAAAAAACGTGCTTGTAAAGGAAAAATAATCTTTAATAACTTTTTCATTCTTAATTTTAAAATTATTTAACTATTCATCTAAAGAGTATAACTCAATTGATAAAATATTTTATTTTCTACCAAAGTAAATATTATTGGAGCTTAAGAGATATTTTAATGGTTGTTCAAAACATTTATCCATAACAAAAAGTTTGAGTTAAAAATATTTCGAATGATGTGAGTAAAAGAAGAATTTTTCTTACTCTTTGTCACCCATGTTCGTTTGTATATCATGCATAAACTCTTTCACTTAAACTATATAAAAAACTTGAAATAAAGAACATATCATATATAATTTTAATGGTAAGCTCTAATGTGCTCTTATCTTCTTTTGTTACTTTAAAAGTTTTTAACTTTTAAAGCTCAGATGTATGATATCTCTTTAAATTAAAAAAATTAAAAAATTTGATATTAAATTTATTTGAATAATAAAGTATAATATTTTAATATATTAATTTTTATTTGTATTAAATATAAAATGTAAATTATTAGTCATTTCTATAAAACAATTTATAAGTATATATATATGATTCATTCTAATTTAGTTACTTTAATTTATAAAATTATATTTATATTTACCATTATTTTTTAAATCTTAAGTAGCCTTTGTATATTGTAGCATATGTGTGATTCATGTTTGGATACTATTTATTTTAATGAATGCCATTATTCTAGATGCCATTATTCATTTTATATATATATATATATATATATATATATATATATATATATATATATATATATATATATAATGTTTCAAAAAATTAATTTATAAGGCATAAACATTGTTTATGCTTCATACTTTATTTTAAATATAAAAAGAAACTTTAATTAAAAAAAGTTAAATTATAAATCTGGATGAATCCAATTAAAATAAAGTTTTATTTCAGGATTTTCTTCATCAAATATAATTTTATATTCAGTGAATTATTTTTATTATTTATAAAAAATACTCTTCATTGCTTTAGTATAATTGACAACTTTAACAATTTTATGTAAATCATCCTTTATAATAATGTTTTATAAGTTTTTTTTTATTATGTACTCTTCATTTTAATTTACATAATTGTAGTATATATAATTTTTGATCGTTTTCAAGCTTATAACCTATAACCTAAATGCATTTTTAATTGAATCTTGTGAAATTTAAATTTTTTTATACAATATAAAAATTTAGACATAATTATTTGCTATATAAAGTAAAAACTAAAGAAGTATTAATGTCATATGAGTATAAAACATTAATAGAATTTATAGTGATATAAAAATAAAGATAAAATATGTTTACAAGTCTAATCTTAACCATTGAATCTGAGAATGTGAACTTGGAGATCTTTGAAAGGGCTCGGCAGATCAAATTAGTGTTGTGATTAAGCATGCTACACCTAATTTGTTCCTTGATTACCCACTTCACCCAGAATGCTTGCCTGCAGCCTCGAGAAAGTCCTTCTGTCGAGATGAGATACTCAATGTTTTCCAGCCACCTTTCGATCGATATGAGAAAGTGGTGCTTGTGGAGTTTGAGGAGCTCGAGCCGTACGACAACTTACACATATCTCCATTCCTACAAAATGCCCTTGCTGATACTGATATTGTTTCGCCAGAGCTCGAGCCTGGCAGCATCCGGTAGTTGATACTTCCCTGCTGCTCGTTTCGGAACGTGTACTGCTGCTCTACAATCACGATTTAAGAGCAATCCTTGAGCACCACCGGGTCCGATGGAACAGCGACGATGAGAGAGTGAGAAACAAATATCAGTCTCAAGACGTTGGTCTTTCTCGCATTGGTTTCGTGTTTCTTAGCCATGCACTCTTAGCTGCGACTCAAGCCGGGGTTTTGAAGGACAGAAGGCTTTTAGTGGCCAGGCACAGAGTTTACGGAGTTCTTGTGCTGGATAACCCCAGGGGATATAGGATTTGTGATTCCGTCCGACCACGAGGTAGAATTTTCTGGTGCTTTTAAAGAAAAATGGTGCTGGTTTGCAATGGTGCGAATTCCTTGGAGATTGCGCTGCCGGTAATTTGCTCAAGCTTCGGTGGCAGTCAAGAACGACCAATAACTTTTTGCTACTGCGCTATCTTGTTTAAAGTGCTATAGGGTTCAGAGGTGAATGGAGCCCACTGCTGGAGCAAGAGCGACGCGGTTGGGGCATTTAACGTGCTGGATTTTGGGCGTGGGTGCTGTCTTGACATGGAACAGCATGCTGTCTGCTATGGATTATTATTTACAAGTCTTCTCCGTATGACAATGCCTGGCAACTTTGATTCTATATTCAATTTGCGTTTGTTTTTGCAGGATTACTATCCATCCCGAGTTCTTCCACTTGTTTATCAGCCTATTTCCATGCTTGTGGTGGGAATTTTGACTGCATTTGAATCAGAGATCATCACACAGTACCGCGTTGTATGTGGATTTTGGCTCTTCTTTTTCGTCTCGTTCTTCATCCCGGTCGTAAGTTTAGATCATCTTGAAGGATAAACAGTTAGTTAAACTTTTTGTCTATTTCAGCTCGATCTAGCCTCTTCGGGTCTCGGGAGCTTTGGAACCTACGTTGGCGTATGCATCAGCACTGCATTGTTTGGTGCATCTGGAGGCTGCGTTGAAGCTGGAGTTGTCGGGGTGCTATCTTACACCCACACCGGACTTTTGCAGGTATCTCAAAATGTGATTGCTTTCTGCAGATAACTAATCATATAATACAATCTTCAGTCTTTTACTGCAGGTGTAGCTGCTTCTGGTGTTGCTACATCATGCATGAGGCTAATAACCAAAGCTTCATTTACAGAAGATAGAGCTGGACTACGAAAAGGAGCTCGTAAGCGTCAAGAAATAGAATCTTTATCTTTCGATTTGATTTTTTTATTCTTGCAGTTGCTTTCTTCTTTATCTCCGCAATTGTTGAGCTGGTTTGTGTGGTACTTTACATTTTTGTCTTCCCACGCTTTACAAAACGGGTCCAAAGTGAGGCAATAGAAACGGAACCAAGACTAAGCAACACAAAACTCCTTAAAGCCAATCTGGATTACGTGTTCAACATCTTCATCATTCACGTGGTTACACTAGCAATATTTCCAGGAATTCTAGCGAAGCATAGCCAAACACTCCAGCTAGGATCATGGTACCAATTCTTTGATCAGTTTTTATTCGATCCTTGAATAACACTTTTGCAGGTACGTGGTTACACTGGTTACAGTATTTAATGTTGGGGATATGGCTGGTCGATACTTCATATGCCTCAACTTTTTGAAGCTGAAAAACAGGACAATGCTCTTCTGGCTGGTCCTCGTAAGGTTCGCACTCGTTCCTGCTTTTTACTTTGGAAGCCAGTATGAAGGGTGGACAATAGTCCTTTGCTTTTTTCTTGGGACATCAAATGGCCACTTCAGCGTTTGCGTGTTTGTAAACGCTCCCAAAGGCTACAAGGTACTAGCAAATACAAATGCAGTCTTGCTTAACTTTTGTTGTTAGAACAGGTATCTGAACAAAGTGCACTGGGCAACATTCTAGTATTTGCTCTTCTTAGTGGCGTTTTTGTTGGTGAGGTTGCGAGTTGGATGTGGCTTCTCTAGCACCATATTGTTGTTTTACCACCTTTTTCTTTCTTACAAGACATGAGATAAAAATATTTGTAAAATATGTCTCTTTGATGGAGAGCATATAGAAATTATCAATCAGCCATTTCTATGTCCAAACCCAAATGTTTGCTCATCTGAGAGAGCCGCGGACTTGAACTTTTGGCACGGAGACGATACGACGTTCAACCTGAAGGACATCGTTTACCTGTGTTAAGCACCAAAGACAATGGAAGGATCTCTTTGTTTATTTGGACGAAGATTTTTTTATTTCTTTTTCTTTGGTGCCTCTGGCTCTGGTGGCGTGAGCTTCTCGTCGAACAGATCGAGGTCTTTCACTTCCTGCCTCAAAGCCACTGTTTGCATCACAGAAAAAACATGAAAACAGTTTTTTTCCTTCCAGCACCAACGAAAAGAAGAGAAAGAAGAACCTGTTCTTGGGCTTGGAACTTCCATGACAATCTTGGGCGTGGTACTGCGAAGTGGTAGCAATGTTGCTGGCTCGGTTGGAGGATCCTCCGGCTTGACTAGCACTGCTGGATCTTTGGAAGTGGAAGTATCCTCCTCGGGCTTGACTATCATCGTCGCCGGCTCGGCGGGAGGATCCTCTGGCTTGACAATCACCTCCGCCACTGGCTCCAGCAACTTAAGCTCCGAGGGTCTCTTCGCGAAGTACGTATCGATCAAGAGCCTTAAGTTGTCGCTCGATTCTTTGAAATCAGCAGGCTCCTCTTCGGGATGCGTAAGTCTTCGCTTCTCTGGACGAAGAAAAATGGAAGAACACGAGAAGCGAGATGTTAGTTCACGACGAAAGTTGTGAAATCGTCACCTCATCTGGCTCGCTATAGAATTGACTAAAACCTCAACGCAGCTCGGTGACGATTGAGAGATAGAGTGCTTGTGAACCTATGGTGCGACGCCGCTGCCTCTCCGCAACTTGGAGCTTGGAAAGAAGGAAGAGCATGTGTGCTTTGAGCTGCCTTTGCCTGTTCCATGCCTCTCGTTCTGCTACTACTCTCTCGTGCCACTGGAAAAACAAATAAAAATGAAAACTTTCATGAGCTTGAGAGAAACGTACTTGAAGCAAGACTTGGTCTGTCGAATAAGTTTGATATGGATCGGTGATTCTTAATTGGCGATGGCATTTCTTAAAATCGTAAGCGTGACCACCCTGGAGAGAAAGAAAGAAAGAAAGAAAGAAAAAAAACAGATGGAAAGTGAGAAAAATCACTTTCTTTTGTAAAGGAGAGGCATCCAACTACGAGATAGAATTTTTTGCTTACCACTTCCCAGGGTTTACACAAAGCGTGGAGCAAGACATCTGCGTCGTACTGGAGCTGTATGGGATGCTTCTCCTGTAATTCCTTCATCATCTTGGCCACCACAGCCTTCTCACCGGTGAGATCAGAGGAATCGAGCACCTTAGTCACCAGATCCATTGGCGGCAACTCCATCACCATCGCCCCCAATCTAACCCTAAAGACAAATGGGTGCGTCCACTATGACACTGCCACGTGGCTATTCGTCCAGGTAAGCTTAATTTTAAAGAAAGACACGAACCACTAAGATATTTCAGAATATTTTATGGCTTAGCCTATTCGTTTTAAAACCACATATTTAACCTCTCTCCTAAGCCAAACCAAAATAAGTTTTTCTAGATACTTTACAATAATCTCTAAACCCAAAAGTGGAATAACTAAAATACTAACATAGGTATTACAAAGCTGACTTTCATGCTGAATAATCACACATTAATTTGAATTAGTAAAATCTTGCTATTCCTAAGACTTTTGTCAACTTGCATCTTGATTATCCAAAACAAAGAAACCAACAAACACTACATGACAGAAGGTTGTTGGTAGCTCAAGCTTTTTTGATCAAGTTAGTATGTCACGTGTTATATAAACTCCACACATTCCAATCTCTAGTGAAAACATACTTTCCATCAAGTATTACAATCTCTAGTGACAACATACTTTCCAACAAGTATGAAGGCGATTTTCTTCTTAGTTTTCTTTGCAGCTTTGATCATCACTAACACAAAAATGGGATCTGAGGCTAAACAGCTAAAAGGATGTGGAGATAGCTGCCAGAGTAGCGATGATTGTCGGGAGGGATTTGATTGCCTTGGAGGAATGTGTGACAAGCTTGAATGTGTTTGTGGAGCTTATTGCGGCCCAGGAACCAGTGGGTGCTATGCAAATCTTCCATGCAATGAGGATTACGAGTGCGTATGTTAGTGAAATATTTACTTTGATGTAGAAGCTTATTTATTCAAAGCT